>NW_028258674.1:52500-68457 GCF_982586985.1 Callionymus lyra
ACGTTGGCAGATCGGTCATCGGTGTAGGTGGTATCACAGTGCGTCCATGACGCGCGAAGGTCGGCTTGAGCCTGAGCTCTTTCCCCGCCGCCTGCGCTGGAGCTCGATACTCTGTCCAAGTATCCTTCGCTCCTATTAACCTCTAGGTGGTTGCGCTCGTGACATCAAAAAGACCACTTTTTGAAGAGCAGTCACACTCGGAAAAAATTCGTTTCGTCTGGCAAAAGAACCAGAGTTCTCAGCGGGCTTCCAGTCCAACCTTGTCCGATTTTGAGGCACCAGGCTCGGCCACAGTCCGAGCCCATTCACTCCCTCCCCTGTTGTACTCGCTCCCTATTAACCTCTAGGTGGTTGCGCTCGTGACATCAAAAAGACCACTTTTTGAGGAGCAGTCACACTTAGGAAAAATTCGTTTGCGCTCACACCATCCCTCCCCATTAACCTCTAGGTGGTTGCGCTCGTGACATCAAAAAGACCACTTTTTGAGGAGCAGTCACACTTAGGAAAAATTCGTTTGCGCTCACACCATCCCTCCCCATTAACCTCTAGGTGGTTGCACTCGTGACATCAAAAAGACCACTTTTTGAGGAGCAGTCAGACACGGAGGTTTTCTGGATTTATGTCCGTTTTCCTGGTTCTCTGACTCGGGCACCTTGTGACCGACATCCCCCCCTTCCCTGGTTCTATTTTGCCGATACTTTGGTGAGTTTTCTACCCGCAAACCAAGCCCCCCAAGCCCGCCGCCTGGTGGGGGAAGAGGCCCCCTGGTCCCGGTTCTATTTTAGGACACTTTGGTGAGTTTTCTACCCGCAAACCAAGCCCCCCAAGCCCGCCGCCTGGTGGGGGAAGATGCCCCCTGGTCCCGGTTCTATTTTAGGACACTTTGGTGAGTTTTCTACCCGCAAACCAAGCCCCCCAAGCCCGCCGCCTGGTGGGGGAACATGCCGCCTAGCCCGGTTCTATTTTAGGTCACTTTGGTGAGTTTTCTACCCGCAAACCAAGCCCCCCAAGCCCGCCGCCTGGTGGGGGAAGAGGCCCCCTGGTCCCGGTTCTATTTTAGGACACTTTGGTGAGTTTTCTACCCGCAAACCAAGCCCCCCAAGCCCGCCGCCTGGTGGGGGAACATGCCCCCTGGTCCCGGTTCTATTTTAGGACACTTTGGTGAGTTTTCTACCCGGAAACCAAGCCCCCCAAGCCCGCCACCTGGTGGGGGAAGAGGCCCCCTGGTCCCGGTTCTATTTTAGGACACTTTGGTGAGTTTTCTACCCACACTGCAGGTCCCCAAATGCCGCCATCTGGTGGGGGAACATGCCGCCTGCACCGGTTCTATTTTAAGTCACTTTGGTGAGTTTTCTGCCCACACTACGGGTCCCCAAATGCCGCCATCTGGTGGGGGAACATGCCGCCTGCACCGGTTCTATTTTAAGTCACTTTGGTGAGTTTTCTGCCCACACTACGGGTCCCCAAATGCCGCCATCTGGTGGGGGAACATGCCGCCTGCACCGGTTCTATTTTAAGTCACTTTGGTGAGTTTTCTGCCCACACTACGGGTCCCCAAATGCCGCCATCTGGTGGGGGAACATGCCGCCTGCACCGGTTCTATTTTAAGTCACTTTGGTGAGTTTTCTGCCCACACTACGGCTCCCCAAATGCCGCCATCTGGTGGGGGAACATGCCGCCTGCACCGGTTCTATTTTAAGTCACTTTGGTGAGTTTTCTGCCCACACTACGGCTCCCCAAATGCCGCCATCTGGTGGGGGAACATGCCGCCTGCACCGGTTCTATTTTAAGTCACTTTGGTGAGTTTTCTGCCCACACTACGGGTCCCCAAATGCCGCCATCTGGTGGGGGAACTGCCGCCTAGTCCCGGTTCTATTTTAGGTCACTTTTCTCACTTTCTGACCCACAAATAATGCCCCAAATGCCGCCGCCTGGTGGGGGGAACTGCCGCCTAGTCCCGGTTCTATTTTAGGTCACTTTTCTCACTTTCTGACCCACAAATAATGCCCCAAATGCCGCCGCCTGGTGGGGGGAACTGCCGCCTAGTCCCGGTTCTATTTTAGGTCACTTTTCTCACTTTTTGACCCACAAATAATGCCCCAAATGCCGCCGCCTGGTGGGGGGAACTGCCGCCTAGTCCCGGTTCTATTTTAGGTCACTTTTCTCACTTTCTGACCCACAAATAATGCCCCAAATGCCGCCGCCTGGTGGGGGGAACTGCCGCCTAGTCCCGGTTCTATTTTAGGTCACTTTTCTCACTTTCTGACCCACAAATAATGCCCCAAATGCCGCCGCCTGGTGGGGGGAACTGCCGCCTAGTCCCGGTTCTATTTTAGGTCACTTTTCTCACTTTCTGACCCACAAATAATGCCCCAAATGCCGCCGCCTGGTGGGGGGAACTGCCGCCTAGTCCCGGTTCTATTTTAGGTCACTTTTCTCACTTTCTGACCCACAAATAATGCCCCAAATGCCGCCGCCTGGTGGGGGGAACTGCCGCCTAGTCCCGGTTCTATTTTAGGTCACTTTTCTCACTTTCTGACCCACAAATAATGCCCCAAATGCCGCCGCCTGGTGGGGGGAACTGCCGCCTAGTCCCGGTTCTATTTTAGGTCACTTTTCTCACTTTCTGACCCACAAATAATGCCCCAAATGCCGCCGCCTGGTGGGGGGAACTGCCGCCTAGTCCCGGTTCTATTTTAGGTCACTTTTCTCACTTTCTGACCCACAAATAATGCCCCAAATGCCGCCGCCTGGTGGGGGGAACTGCCGCCTAGTCCCGGTTCTATTTTAGGTCACTTTTCTCACTTTCTGACCCACAAATAATGCCCCAAATGCCGCCGCCTGGTGGGGGGAACTGCCGCCTAGTCCCGGTTCTATTTTAGGTCACTTTTCTCACTTTCTGACCCACAAATAATGCCCCAAATGCCGCCGCCTGGTGGGGGGAACTGCCGCCTAGTCCCGGTTCTATTTTAGGTCACTTTTCTCACTTTCTGACCCACAAATAATGCCCCAAATGCCGCCGCCTGGTGGGGGGAACTGCCGCCTAGTCCCGGTTCTATTTTAGGTCACTTTTCTCACTTTCTGACCCACAAATAATGCCCCAAATGCCGCCGCCTGGTGGGGGGAACTGCCGCCTAGTCCCGGTTCTATTTTAGGTCACTTTTCTCACTTTTCTACCCACAAATAATGGCAAAAAAAATGCTTACAGCACCCAGTATTCCCAGGCGGTCTCCCATCCAAGTACTAACTGGGCCCGACCCTGCTTGGCTTCCGAGATCAGACGAGATCGGGCTCATTCAGGGTGGTGTGGCCGTAAGCGAGGGAAGCGCTTGTGAAATGCCCCAAAGTGTTGAAAATGTTCCCCAGGCCCCTGGTTCCCCATCCCCGCAGGAGGAGGCTCCCCAGGCCCCCTGGTTCCCCATCCCCGCAGGAGGAGGCTCCCCAGGCCCCCTGGTGCAGGAGGAGGCTCCCCAGGCCCCTGGTTCCCCATCCCCGCAGGAGGAGGCTCCCCAGGCCCCCTGGTTCCCCATCCCCGCAGGAGGAGGCTCCCCAGGCCCCCTGGTGCAGGAGGAGGCTCCCCAGGCCCCATGGTTCCCCATCACCGCAGGAGGAGGCTCCCCAGGCCCCCTGGTTCCCCATCCCCGCAGGAGGAGGCTCCCCAGGCCCCCTGGTTCTCCATGCCCGCAGGAGGAGGCTCCCCAGGCCCCCTGGTTCTCCATCCCCGCAGGAGGAGGCTCCCCAGGCCCCATGGTTCCCCATCACCGCAGGAGGAGGCTCCCCAGGCCCCCTGGTTCCCCATCCCCGCAGGAGGAGGCTCCCCAGGCCCCATGGTTCCCCATCACCGCAGGAGGAGGCTCCCCAGGCCCCCTGGTTCCCCATCCCCGCAGGAGGAGGCTCCCCAGGCCCCCTGGTGCAGGAGGAGGCTCCCCAGGCCCCCTGGTTCTCCATGCCCGCAGGAGGAGGCTCCCCAGGCCCCTGGTTCCCCATGACCGCAGGAGGAGGCTCCCCAGGCCCCCTGGTTCTCCATCCCCGCAGGAGGAGGCTCCCCAGGCCCCCTGGTTCTCCATGCCCGCAGGAGGAGGCTCCCCAGGCCCCCTGGTTCTCCATCCCCGCAGGAGGAGGCTCCCCAGGCCCCCATGTTCTCCATGCCCGCAGGAGGAGGCTCCCCAGGCCCCCTGGTTCTCCATCCCCGCAGGAGGAGGCTCCCCAGGCCCCTGGTTCTCCATCCCCGCAGGAGGAGGCTCCCCAGGTGCCCTGGTTCTCCATCCCCGCAGGAGGAGGCTCCCCAGGCCCCCTGGTTCTCCATGCCCGCAGGAGGAGGCTCCCCAGGCCCCCTGGTTCTCCATCCCCGCAGGAGGAGGCTCCCCAGGCCCCCTGGTTCCCCATCCCCGCAGGAGGAGGCTCCCCAGGCCCCCTGGTTCTCCATCCCCGCAGGAGGATGCTCCCCAGGCCCCTGGTTCTCCATCCCCGCAGGAGGAGGCTCCCCAGGCCCCCTGGTTCTCCATGCCCGCAGGAGGAGGCTCCCCAGGCCCCCTGGTTCTCCATCCCCGCAGGAGGAGGCTCCCCAGGCCCCTGGTTCCCCATCCCCGCAGGAGGAGGCTCCCCAGGCCCCCTGGTTCCCCATCCCCGCAGGAGGAGGCTCCCCAGGCCCCCTGGTGCAGGAGGAGGCTCCCCAGGCCCCATGGTTCCCCATCACCGCAGGAGGAGGCTCCCCAGGCCCCCTGGTTCCCCATCCCCGCAGGAGGAGGCTCCCCAGGCCCCCTGGTTCTCTATGCCCGCAGGAGGAGGCTCCCCAGGCCCCCTGCACCTCCATCCCCGCAGGAGGAGGCTCCCCAGGCCCCTGGTTCTCCATCCCCGCAGGAGGAGGCTCCCCAGGCCCCCTGGTTCTCCATGCCCGCAGGAGGAGGCTCCCCAGGCCCCCTGGTTCTCCATGCCCGCAGGAGGAGGCTCCCCAGGCCCCCTGGTTCTCCATCCCCGCAGGAGGAGGCTCCCCAGGCCCCATGGTTCCCCATCACCGCAGGAGGAGGCTCCCCAGGCCCCTGGTTCTCCATCCCCCCAGGAGGAGGCTCCCCAGGCCCCCTGGTTCTCCATGCCCGCAGGAGGAGGCTCCCCAGGCCCCCTGGTTCTCCATGCCCGCAGGAGGAGGCTCCCCAGGCCCCCTGGTTCTCCATCCCCGCAGGAGGAGGCTCCCCAGGCCCCATGGTTCCCCATCACCGCAGGAGGAGGCTCCCCAGGCCCCCTGGTTCCCCATCCCCGCAGGAGGAGGCTCCCAAGGCCCCATGGTTCCCCATCACCGCAGGAGGAGGCTCCCCAGGCCCCCTGGTTCCCCATCCCCGCAGGAGGAGGCTCCCCAGGCCCCCTGGTGCAGGAGGAGGCTCCCCAGGCCCCCTGGTTCCCCATCCCCGCAGGAGGAGGCTCCCCAGGCCCCCTGGTTCTCCATGCCCGCAGGAGGAGGCTCCCCAGGCCCCTGGTTCCCCATGACCGCAGGAGGAGGCTCCCCAGGCCCCCTGGTTCTCCATCCCCGCAGGAGGAGGCTCCCCAGGCCCCCTGGTTCTCCATGCCCGCAGGAGGAGGCTCCCCAGGCCCCCTGGTTCTCCATCCCCGCAGGAGGAGGCTCCCCAGGCCCCCTGGTTCTCCATCCCCGCAGGAGGAGGCTCCCCAGGCCCCCATGTTCTCCATGCCCGCAGGAGGAGGCTCCCCAGGCCCCCTGGTTCTCCATCCCCGCAGGAGGAGGCTCCCCAGGCCCCTGGTTCTCCATCCCCGCAGGAGGAGGCTCCCCAGGCGCCCTGGTTCTCCATCCCCGCAGGAGGAGGCTCCCCAGGCCCCCTGGTTCTCCATGCCCGCAGGAGGAGGCTCCCCAGGCCCCCTGGTTGGGAGAGGGGGAAAAAGACCAAAGTGTTTAAAAATGCCCCAAAGTGTTGAAAATGTTCCCCGGCCTCCTGGTACCCCATCCCCGCCTGAGGATGTCACCCAGGCTTCCTCTCTCTTTGCGCTTGATGGAGTCTACTGACTCCTTTAAGAAACATCTTAAGACGTTTCTATTTGTTCAGGCTTTTCCTTGAATTTCTCGAACTTGTTGTTCTCGGTGTTGTCTTGATCTTTGAAGTATGTACTGTTTTGAGTATTGTTTTTGATTGTTAAAGCGCTTTGTGACCCTGGTCTCGAAAAGCGCTATATAAATAAATATTACTTACTTACTTACTTACTTACACGTGTCTCAGTCTCTGAGCCGCTGAAGCATCTGAACACCACGCGTCTCATTCGTGGAACGCAGGTAAAAAACAATGGCCGTCTTAAAGCGACAGTGTCTTAATGCGATACATGCATTGAAAAGTAATAAAACATAAAACACGAAAATAACAACTGGGTTTAATTATATACTTCCAGTGAAAATAATTGAAACATAAAACGACAAATAAACAGCTGGGTTACATTACTAAAAACTAAAGCCTGACAGAGGGGGAGTGGCGCGGGAATGAACTACCGTACTTACTGGCGCGCGCATGTACAGACAGCATATACATCTGTTGTTTTGAGCGAGCACCATAAACCGAATATACACAATAATCCATAGTGGTATTGGTTACAAGTGTCTACACGTGGTGTTCACTGCGCAGGTTAACTGTACCGCATTACAAGTAATAGAATGTAACTTAATGTTGGTGAACCACATAGCAATTCATCTACATTAGAAGTCTAAAAAGCGAATGGTAGTACAGTCACGGTGAATACAATTGTATAAATCGTTTAATTCATTTAAATATAAGTCAGCAGATGGAGAGACTTACCACAGTCTTTACCAATGGAAACATGGCGGTGGTCCATGAGGTACAATTACTCTAGAAACTTCTGGATCATTTGAAATGGGCGGAGCATATTAAGATATTAACACTGAATATTGTTAAATTGACCCTTGACAGTGTTCATTCACTTTTTACACTGAATAAATAACACCTGGGTTTTAACTCTGGATATTGACAACAGCACTGCAGGGGGAGGGGCCACGTTTTACACCTGTTGTTGTTGTGTTACATCTGGAAGAGTTAAACCAGTCTATGAAATAGTTAAAATACATTAACACTTCCTTTTTGACACTTGGAAATTTACTGTGCACGAACGCACACATTAAACAAATGCGCACACCCACATAAAACAAACGCGCACGCACACATAAAACACACGCATGCGTACACGGACATGCACTGACAAACGCACGCACACACGGTGACATGCACACATAAAACACACGCACGCACGCAAACATAAAACAAACGCGGACGCACACATAAAAGAAACGCGCACGCACACCTAAAACACACGCATGCACACACAGACATGCACTGACACACGCCCACACACACGGTGACATGCACACATAAACACACGCACGCACGCACACATAAAACAAACGCGGACGCACACAAAACAAACACGCACGCACACATTAAACACACGCATGCACACACAGACATGCACTGACACACGCACACACACACGGTGACATGCACACATAAAACACACACACGCATGCACACGCAGACACACACTGACACATGCGCACACACACCAGTGACATGCACACAAACGCATAACTACACATCACAAACAAACCTATATATATTTTTTTTAATCTGCGCTGTTGTGAAAGTGTGTTTCCCCTCTGGGGATGAATAAAGCTTTTCTATTCTATTCTATTCTAAAAAAAATCCGCGTTTGTTTTATGTGTTCGTGCGTGCGTGTGTTTTATGTTTGCATGTCACCGTGTGTGTGTGCGTTTGTCAGTGCATGTCTATGTATGCATGCGTGTGTTTTATGTGTGCGTGCGCGTTTGTTTAATGTGGGTGTGCGCATTTGTTTAATGTGTGCGTGCGTGTGTTGTGTGTTGACACGCGCAAGCATTGACGCACATTGACACACGCGCGCGCATTGACGCACATTGACACGCGCGCAGGCATTGACGCACATTGACACTCGCGCGCATATTGACGCACGCACACGCATTGACACGCACGGGCGCATTGACGCACATTGACACGCACGCGCGCATTGACGCACATTGACACGCGCGCAAGCATTGACGCACATTGACACGCGCGCAAGCATTGACGCACATTGACACACGCGCGCGCATTGACACACATTGACACGCACATGACAATGGACGTGAGGTTCTGGTCTGCAGCCCACATCTGTGTATCGGATAGTCTGTCAAACGTAAAAATGTAAACGGTTAGACTTTTATGATGCAATATACGAGGAACTAACTAAAGATATACTGTACACACCTCCATGATGATTGCCTTTCTCAAGTGGCTTTGTATGTGCTGTTGGGTTTTGTCCATCTGTGCTGGTCTGAATTTGGTGACCTCACAAAAAGGGCAGTGAAAGAACAAGCAACACTGACGGCTGTGGAGTGAAGTACATCCTCAAACCTGGCTGATGTTTAACTGATCAGCCATTTATGAGATTAATGAAAGCTTTGACAGAAACTGTTTTCTATATCACAGACTAAGCTACACACACAGGCAAATGAAAACAGCCAGAAATATGTTATGTTCACTGAACACATCATTTATGAACACATTTTTCATGTTGTATGCTCCGTTGAATCCATACATTCATTCATTTCCACTGCCACCTCCTAATAAGAAATAATGATCGTTTCTCTGATGCACAAATACTGCAGTGCTGAAGATATTAAACCAAAATTGACATTCATTTTAATTGTACAAGTGATGACATTTGCAAAATTAATCAACATTACATTTAAACATTAAATCACTTTGATAAATGACTAAAAAACATTCTTACATACCTTCCTTCTTCTCTTGAACTCTTTTCGATCTGGTTAAGGAGAAAAATAATTCAAGGAAATGACTCCCGATAAACACAAATCAATATAATAATGTGATTTTTATGAATGCATTAGTTTTTTACCTCTTTTTCTTTTTTTATACCAATAAACTACAGAACATGTGATCAGTAGAACGATCACAGCAACAATAATTCCAGCCACTTCTCCTGGTGTCAAACCTTCTCGACATACAGAGTCAGAAGAAATAGTTCCTTCTCGTAGATATTTTTTTTATTTTTTTTTTTAGAATCCCTTATTAGTCCCGCGAGGGGAAATTCAACCATTCACACATACTGATGGGAGTAGGCATGCACACTTGCGCCAAGTTCACCATCAGGAGCAATCAGGGTGAAGTGTCTTGCTCAGGGACACAACGACACAAGCTTGTCTGGAGCTGGGATTGAACCTGCAACCTTTTGGACTGCAGGCAACCACTCTACCATCTGAGCTATGTCGCCCCTGTAGATATGTTGAACATCTACAAAGACAAGTGGAGACAGTTTAGAAGAAAACATCTGGAGCAAACATTTGTGAAGCTTCACTCACTGTTTGTGATCCTGACATGACGTGAACGTTCCATTTGAAAATGTTCCTTCACTGCAGGTTCCACACTCAGTGTCTGTGGAGGACGTTCCTGTGAAGAACATTGTGTGTGTCTTATAGTTTCTGCACTCTTGCATTTCACATGTTGGATGTGAAACTCGCCTGCTCTGATGATGAACTGTCCTGGTTCACATGTGGAGTGTTGCTGTGCTGCCACACATGTGTCCACTGAGCCGTCCACACAGAAAAAACCCTCCAGAGGTTCACACTTGGTGTTTGCTGTGAAGGTACAGGATCTGATCTCTCTCAGTCCTGTTAGTCAATAACAAATTCTACATCACATCTACATACTGACCAACTCATCATTCTAGTGAAGAACAAACTTTACCTTCAGTACAGACGAGACACTTGAAACCATGTTTCTCTCGGTTCAATTTGTCCATGTAAGTTCCATCATCACAGACAGTGCAGGACGGAGATGGAAATTCTGTGCAATGAACATTGACTCTGAATCCTGTGAGAGAAATAAATAAATGACACATTTGAGTGACGTTTTACATCAAGACTCCTGACAGTTACTCTTATAAGAAAAAAGGTCAACATTTAAAATAGGCAGAATACATTTGATAGAATCAACATACAAGTGTCATGCTTATGTTCTTTTGTTTTATTTTGAAGGTGGTTTTCCGTTTTCATGTGTCCTGTGTTTTGAGTGACAGACGCTGGCAGGTGCGCGGCTGGGGATGATGGAGTGGCGGGTTCTTCCCATTGATAAGGAGCGTCTCTACCCGGAAGAACTCGCCAGAGTATTGCGTTTCCAGACCAGGTTGGCTGTCCTTTCGATCTCGCTCCTCGCCTTTGAATCACAACTGGATAATCCTTTGAATACTCCTGACGTTGTCAGCACTTTTATTTACTCAAGTGAGTCCTTTTGTCTTTTTGTTTTAGTTGCTGTTGGGACCCCGATCTCCAGAAGTGCCCTGCCTTCGCCCCGAGTGCCCGTTTTGTTTTTTTGTTCCTATTACGGACCGCTCTGGATCTATATAAGACTTTTTTTTCTGAATTTTTCCTCCGTGGATTATTTAGAAGATAGCTGGGAAGGGCGACAGGTCTTGATACCTTCACTTAAACTTAGCGTTACATTTACCGATGTCAATAAAATGAAAAGAGACTTTAATAAACAACAACATGTACCTCTGCTCCTTCCAGCTGGACACTCAACATCCTTATCCTTCAACAGTGGACACTGTGACGTCACTCCTTCAACATCCTTATCCTTGAGAGAAAAGATCATTTAATATCAGATGATTTTTGAGAATCTATCAGTGATAGTTTCGTAGATTCTTCCGCGTCTGACCGTTATAAACCTCCTTGTAGGTGGACAACGCATGCGCAAATGCATCGTTGATTTCCAACCTCGTGTACTGTACTGACACTAATAGAATGTTTTTCCATCATATTTGTCCATCATGATGAGTGCCATGGATCATACATGAACACACATGTTTAATGATAAATATTTGTTACCAGAGAACAATTGTTTCAACTGTAATGAAGCATACATGTTTGATATTTACCAATTAGTGTTAAATATTAGCTATATTGATGTTTGAGATAAAATGGGGACCCTTGAAATAAAAAGAAAGACCCACACTGTTAAGTCTTTCTGTAGGTTTGTTTATTGGACATAATAAATCGTTTTAGCAACACTAGAGGGCAGCAGAGAGTACAAGTTGCTTTGCGTGCAGGTGGAGAGACAGGACGAGCTAATGAGATCACCTGTGCAGGTGAAGCTTCTGTCTACAGAGCATGACTACAGCCAAGGTAATGTTAAACTCTTCTGTTAAATTGTTCTCATTTGGAGAGAATATCTAAGGATTATGGACATAAACTTGCAGTGTGACTGCAGTTCACACTTTTAATGATGTCGTCGTTGTAAATCTAAAACGTACCGAGAAAGTAGAATTCTAGTGTTTCTGATCCCATCATGCAGGGAATAGCAGGTTTGATATAAATGTACATGAATTGATTCATTAAAGATATTATTACATTTGTCTCTTTTAACATTAAGACTTCATCACAAAGTATCATTTCTGGAGATGATTTGACTTCAATGTTGACAACAGTTTATACTGAGTGGGTCTAGTATAACACTGACAGACCCGGCTGCAGAAAAACATTTAAGGGGGGGCATTACATTTTTTCAGGGGGGCAAACTTTTCAACCTAAAAACGTATTGGCTTCAGGCTGAACAATGGCTCTGGGACGACTCGCACAGTGCAGAGAAATAATTCTCCCATTACTAAAAAGTGACGGTTGATCCCAAAATCTAAAAAAACAACTAACAACCAACAACAAAGTTTAGTGCTGTGTCCATGTATTAAACTAAAGCACCACAGCTTCACTTCTACTAAAACATAAGCACTGAAGTCAACCTGAACACTGGATTGAACATCAAATAAGTTTTCATCTCATTGAACAAAATCATGGTAGGTGTGATGTGTGATCTGTTTGATACTTGATGAAGCCCAGTTGCTGCACATTGGCGCACGCATTGACGCATATTCTTCTTCTGAGAGTTGTAACACAGCGTCTCTTAACTGTTGAGCATGGTCCCGTCGTCTCGCACCAACGTCCATCTCCTCACTTTCGTTCTTCACTTTCCCGTACATACCGGGGACGTTCGTTAGCAAAGTTCGTTGCTAATAACCGTTAGCTTCGCCTCAGGAGCAGGTCCGAAAAAGTCGCTTCTGACACCAATGTAACGTTTGGTCCTCCACACATGACCAGACGGTTGTCTTGCACAGATATTGTTTCTTTGTTCGCTGTACTCACAGAGAGGTTATTGTTTCGGCCACAACCAACGCCGCTCGTTCTTCACACCACTAGTTGAACGCGAAATCTCTCTAACAACAACTGCGCATGCGCACAGACTCACCTTCTTAAAGTGCCCGCAACATTAATGAACAGAACAAACAGGATCGTTACAATATATATACAGTATATATACACACACACACACACACACACACGTCTATACACATACACACATATACATATACACACACACGTCTATACACATACACACATATATATACACACACGTCTATACACATACACACATATACACACATATATATACACACACGTCTATACACATACACACATATACACACACACACGAATATACACATACACACATATACACACATATATACACACACGTCTATACACATACACACATATATAAACACACACACGTATATATATATATACACACACACACACACACGTCTATACACATACACACATATTCACACACACGTCTATACACATACACACATATATATACACACACTTCTATACACACACATATATACACACACACACGTCTATACACATACACACATATATATACACACACACGTCTATACACATACACACACATATATACACACACACGTCTATACACATACTCACATATATGTACACACATATAAACACACGTCTAAACGCATTGACACACCCGCACGCATTGACGCACATTGACACACACACGTATTGACGCACATTGACGCACATTGACACACACGTATTGACGCACATTGACACGCGCGCACGCATTGACGCACATTGACACGCACGGGCGCATTGACGCACATTGACACGCGCGCACGCATTGACACGCACGGGTCACCCAGTATTATACAGAGCACCCCCCGACGTCGGATTCAAACGACCCGGGTTACATTTGACGCGTCGCCCATCTCTTCGTTGCCTTGGTAACGTGAAACAAACGCGGACGCACACAAAACAAACGCGCACGCACACATTAAACACACGCATGCACACACAGACATGCACTGACACACGCACACACACACGGTGACACGCACACGCAGACACACACTGACACATGCGCACACACACCAGTGACATGCACACAAACGCATAACTGCACATCACAAACAAACCTATATATATATTTTTTAATCTGCGCTGTTGTGAAAGTGTGTTTCCCCTCTGGGGATCAATAAAGCTTTTCTATTCTATTCTATTCTAAAAAAAATCCGCGTTTGTTTTATGTGTTCGTGCGTGCGTGTGTTTTATGTTTGCATGTCACCGTGTGTGTGTGCGTTTGTCAGTGCATGTCTATGTATGCATGCGTGTGTTTTATGTGTGCGTGCGCGTTTGTTTTGTGTGCGTCCGCGTTTGTTTTATGTGTGCATGTCACCGTGTGTGTGTGCGTGTGTCAGTGCATGTCTGTGTGTGCATGCGTGTGTTTTAGGTGTGCGTGCGCGTTTCTTTGATGTGTGCGTCCGCGTTTGTTTTATGTGTGCGTGCATGTGTTTTATGTGTGCATGTCACATGAAACAAATGCGCGCACGCACACATAAAACAAACGCGCACGCACACATAAAAAAATGCGCGCGCGCACATATAAAACAAATGCGTGCGCGCACACATAAAACAAATGCGCGCGCGCGCACAAAACACACGGATGCATACACAGACATGCACTGACACACGCACACACACATGGTGACATGCACACATAAAACACACACACGCACGCACACGCAGACACACACTGACACATGCGCACACACACCAGTGACATGCACACAAACGCATAACTACACATCACAAACAAACCTATAAAATAAATAAAACAAACAAACCTATTTTGTTTTGTCAGTGCATGTCTGTGTATGCATGCGTGTGTTTTTATGTGTGCCTGCGCGTTTGTTTATGTGGGTGTGCGCATTTGTTTTATGTGTGCGTGCGTGTGTTGTGTGCGTGTGCATTTGTTTTACGTGTGCATTTGTTTTATGTGTGCAAGCGCATTTGTTTTATGTGTGCTCGTGCGCATTTGTGGGACCGCCCATGAAATACTGCTGGCCCCCCAACTTCCCTCATGACATGGGGGAGTGTGCGTGTGTCAGTGCATGTCTGTGTATGCATCCGTGTGTTTTGTGTGCGCGCGCGCGCATTTGTTTTATGTGTGCGTGCGCGCATTTGTTTTATGTGTGCATGCGCGCATTTGTTTTATGTGTGCATGCGCGCATTTGTTTTATGTGTGCGTGCGCGCATTTGTTTCATGTGACATGCACACATAAAACGCACGCACGCACACATAAAACAAACGCGGACGCACACAAAACACACGCATGCACACACAGACATGCACTGACACACGCACACACACGGTGACATGCACACATAAAACACACACACGCATGCACACACAGACATGCACTGACACACGCACACACACGGTGACATGCACACATAAAACACACACACGCACGCACACACTGACACATGCGCACACACACCAATGACATGCACACAAACGCATAACTACACATCACAAACAAACCTGTAAAATCCGCGTTTGTTTTATGTGTGCGTGCGTGCGTGTGTTTTATGTTTGCATGTCACCGTGTGTGTGTGCGTTTGTCAGTGCATGTCTGTGTATGCATGCGTGTGTTTTATGTGTGCGTGCGCGTTTGTTTTATGTGGGTGTGCGCATTTGTTTAATGTGTGCGTGCGTGTGTTGTGTGCGTGTGCATTTGTTTTATCTGTGCGCGCGCATTTGTTTTGTGTGCTCTTGCGCATTTGTTTTATGTGCGCGTGCGCATTTCTTTAATATGTGCGTGCGCGCATTTGTTTTATGTGTGCGTGCGCGCATTTGTTTTATGTGACGTGCGCGCATTTGTTTTATGTGTGCATGCGCGCATTTGCTTTATGTGTGCATGCGCGCATTTGTTTTATGTGTGCATGCGCGCATTTGTTTTATGTGTGCATGCGCGCATTTGTTTTATGTGTGCGTGCGCGCATTTGTTTCATGTGACATGCACACATAAAACACACGCACGCACGCACACATAAAACAAACGCGGACGCACACAAAACACACGCATGCACACACAGACATGCACTGACACACGCACACACACGGTGACATGCACACATAAAACACACACGCACGCACACGCAGACACACACTGACACATGCGCACACACACCAATGACATGCACACAAACGCATAACTACACATCACAAACAAACCTATAAAATCCGCGTTTGTTTTATGTGTGCGTGCGTGCGTGTGTTTTATGTTTGCATGTCACCGTGTGTGTGTGCGTTTGTCAGTGCATTTCTGTGTATGCATGCGTGTGTTTTATGTGTGCGTGCGCGTTTGTTTAATGTGGGTGTGCGCATTTGTTTAATGTGTGCGTGCGTGTGTTGTGTGCGTGTGCATTTGTTTTATCTGTGCGCGCGCATTTGTTTTGTGTGCTCTTGCGCATTTGTTTTGTGTGCGCGTGCGCATTTCTTTAATGTGTGCGTGCGCGCATTTGTTTTATGGGTGCATGCGCGCATTTGTTTTGTGTGCGTGCGCGCATTTTTTTATGTGACATGCGCGCATTTGTTTTATGTGTGAGCGCGCGCATTTGTTTTATTCATTTTATAGGTTTGTTTGTGATGTGTAGTTATGCGTTTGTGTGCATGTCATTGGTGTGTGTGCGCATGTGTCAGTGTGTGTCTGCGTGTG
>NW_028258675.1:0-68000 GCF_982586985.1 Callionymus lyra
TGTCTCCTTGTGTGTCCTCGTGTGTCCTCATGTGTCCTCGTGTCTCATGTGTCCTCGTGTGTCCTCGTGTGTCCTCATGTGTCCTCATGTCTCCTCATGTGTCTTCATGTCTCATGTGTCCTCGTGTCTCCTCATTTGTCCTCATTTCTCCTCATGTGTCCTCATGTGTCCTCGTGTCTCCTCATGTGTCCTCATTTGTCCTCATGTGTCATGTGTCCTCGTTTCTCCTCATATGTCCTCATGTGTCCTCATGTCTCCTCATGTGTCCTCATGTGTCATGTGTCCTCGTGTCTCCTCATGTGTCCTTGTGTCTCCTCATGTGTCCTCATGTGTCTTCATGTCTCATGTGTCCTCATGTGTTCTCATGTCTCCTCATGTGTCCTCATGTCTCCTCATGTGTCCTCATGTCTCATGTCTCCTCATGTGTCCTCGTGTCTCATGTGTCCTCGTGTGTCCTCATGTGTCCTCATGTCTCCTCATGTGTCTTCATGTCTCATGTCTCCTCGTGTCTCCTCATGTGTCCTCGTGTCTCCTCATTTGTCCTCATGTGTCCTCATGTCTCCTCATGTGTCCTCATGTCTCCTCATGTGTCCTCATGTTTCCTCGTGTCTCCTCATGTGTCCTCATTTGTCCTCATGTGTCATGTGTCCTCGTTTCTCCTCATATGTCCTCATGTGTCCTCATGTCTCCTCATGTGTCCTCATGTGTCATGTGTCCTCGTGTCTCCTCATGCGTCCTTGTGTCTCCTCATGTGTCCTCATGTGTCTTCATGTCTCATGTGTCCTCATGTGTCCTCATGTGTTCTCATGTCTCCTCATGTGTCCTCATGTCTCCTCATGTGTCCTCATGTCTCATGTCTCCTCATGTGTCCTCATGTGTCCTCATGTCTCCTCATGTGTCTTCATGTCTCATGTGTCCTCATGTCTCCTCATGTGTACTCATGTCTCATGTCTCCTCATGTGTCCTCGTGTGTACTCATGTGTCCTTGAGTGTCCTCATGTGTCCTCATGTCTCCTCATGTGTCCTCATGTGTCTTCATGTCTCATGTGTCCTCATGTCTCCTCTTGTGTCCTCATGTGTCCTCATGTCTCCTCATGTGTCCTTGAGTGTCCTCATGTGTCCTCATGTCTCCTCATGTGTCCTCATGTGTCCTCATGTGTCTTCATGTCTCATGTGTCCTCATGTCTCATGTGTCTTAATGTCTCATGTGTCCTCATGTCTCCTCATGTGTCCTCATGTCTCCTCATGTGTCCTTGAGTGTCCTCATGTGTCCTCATGTCTCCTCATGTGTCCTCATGTGTCCTCATGTGTCTTCATGTCTCATGTGTCCTCATGTCTCCTCATGTGTCCTCATGTGTCCTCATGTCTCCTCATGTGTCCTTGAGTGTCCTCATGTGTCCTCATGTCTCCTCATGTGTCCTCATGTCTCCTCATGTGTCCTCATGTCTCCTCATGTGTCCTCATGTGTCTTCATGTCTCATGTCTTCTCATGTGTCCTCATGTCTCCTAATGTGTCTTCATGTCTCATGTCTCCTCATGTGTCCTCATGTCTCCTCATGTGTCCTCGTGTGTCCTCGTGTGTCCTCATGTGTCCTCATGTGTCCTCATGTCTCCTCATGTGTCTTAATGTCTCATGTGTCCTCATGTCTCCTCATGTGTCCTCATGTCTCCTCATGTGTCCTCATGTCTCCTCATGTGTTCTCATGTGTCCTCATGTCTCCTCATGTGTACTCATGTCTCATGTCTCCTCATGTGTCCTCGTGTGTACTCATGTCTCCTCATGTGTCCCCATGTCTCCTTGTGTGTCCTCGTGTGTCCTCATGTGTCCTCATGTCTCCTCATGTGTCTTCATGTCTCATGTGTCCTCTTGTCTCCTCATGTCTCCTCATGTTTTCTCATGTCTCCTCATGTGTCCTTGTGTGTCCTCGTGTGTCCTCATGTGTCCTCATGTGTCTTCATGTCTCATGTGTCCTCTTGTCTCCTCATGTCTCCTCATGTGTCCTCATGTCTCCTCATGTGTCCTCATGTGTCCTCATGTGTCCTCATGTCTCCTCATGTGTCCTCATGTCTCCTCATGTGTCCTCATGTGTCCTCATGTGTCCTCATGTCTCCTCATGTGTCCTCATGTGTCATGTGTTCTCGTGTCTCCTCATGTGTCCTCATGTGTCCTCATGTGTCCTCATGTCTCCTCATGTGTCCTCATGTCTCCTCATGTGTCCTCATGTGTCCTCATGTGTCCTCATGTCTCCTCATGTGTCCTCATGTGTCATGTGTCCTCATGTCTTCATGTCTCATGTCTCCTCATGTGTCCTCATGTCTCATGTGTACTCGTGTGTCCTTGAGTGTCCTCATGTCTCCTCATGTGTCCTTGAGTGTCCTCATGTGTCCTCATGTGTCCTCATGTGTCTTCATGTCTCATGTGTCCTCATGTCTCCTCATGTGTCCTCATGTCTTCTCATGTCTCCTCATGTGTACTCATGTCTCATGTCTCCTCATGTGTCCTCGTGTGTACTCATGTGTCCTTGAGTGTCCTCATGTGTCCTCATGTCTCCTCATGTGTCCTCATGTGTCTTCATGTCTCATGTGTCCTCATGTCTCCTCTTGTGTCCTCATGTGTCCTCATGTCTCCTCATGTGTCCTTGAGTGTCCTCATGTGTCCTCATGTCTCCTCATGTGTCCTCATGTGTCCTCATGTGTCTTCATGTCTCATGTGTCCTCATGTCTCATGTGTCTTAATGTCTCATGTGTCCTCATGTCTCCTCATGTGTCCTCATGTCTCCTCATGTGTCCTTGAGTGTCCTCATGTGTCCTCATGTCTCCTCATGTGTCCTCATGTGTCCTCATGTGTCTTCATGTCTCATGTGTCCTCATGTCTCCTCATGTGTCCTCATGTGTCCTCATGTCTCCTCATGTGTCCTTGAGTGTCCTCATGTGTCCTCATGTCTCCTCATGTGTCCTCATGTCTCCTCATGTGTCCTCATGTCTCCTCATGTGTCCTCATGTGTCTTCATGTCTCATGTCTTCTCATGTGTCCTCATGTCTCCTAATGTGTCTTCATGTCTCATGTCTCCTCATGTGTCCTCATGTCTCCTCATGTGTCCTCGTGTGTCCTCGTGTGTCCTCATGTGTCCTCATGTGTCCTCATGTCTCCTCATGTGTCTTAATGTCTCATGTGTCCTCATGTCTCCTCATGTGTCCTCATGTCTCCTCATGTGTCCTCATGTCTCCTCATGTGTTCTCATGTGTCCTCATGTCTCCTCATGTGTACTCATGTCTCATGTCTCCTCATGTGTCCTCGTGTGTACTCATGTCTCCTCATGTGTCCCCATGTCTCCTTGTGTGTCCTCGTGTGTCCTCATGTGTCCTCATGTCTCCTCATGTGTCTTCATGTCTCATGTGTCCTCTTGTCTCCTCATGTCTCCTCATGTTTTCTCATGTCTCCTCATGTGTCCTTGTGTGTCCTCGTGTGTCCTCATGTGTCCTCATGTGTCTTCATGTCTCATGTGTCCTCTTGTCTCCTCATGTCTCCTCATGTGTCCTCATGTCTCCTCATGTGTCCTCATGTGTCCTCATGTGTCCTCATGTCTCCTCATGTGTCCTCATGTCTCCTCATGTGTCCTCATGTGTCCTCATGTGTCCTCATGTCTCCTCATGTGTCCTCATGTGTCATGTGTTCTCGTGTCTCCTCATGTGTCCTCATGTGTCCTCGTGTCTCCTCATGTGTCCTCATTTGTCCTCATGTGTCATGTGTCCTCGTTTCTCCTCATATGTCCTCATGTGTCCTCATGTGTCCTCATGTGTCTTCATGTCTCATGTGTCCTCATGTCTCCTCATGTGTCCTCATGTGTCCTCATGTCTCCTCATGTGTCCTTTAGTGTCCTCATGTGTCCTCATGTCTCCTCATGTGTCCTCATGTGTCTTCATGTCTCATGTGTCCTCATGTCTCATGCGTCCTCATGTCTCCTCATGTGTCCTCATGTCTCCTCATGTGTCCTCATGTGTCTTCATGTCTCATGTCTCCTCATGTGTCCTCATGTCTCCTCATGTGTCCTAATGTGTCTTCATGTCTCATGTCTCCTCATGTGTCCTCATGTCTCATGTGTACTCGTGTGTCCTCGTGTGTCCTCATGTCTCCTCATGTGTCTTAATGTCTCATGTGTCCTCATGTCTCCTCATGTGTCCTCATGTCTCCTCATGTGTTCTCATGTGTCCTCATGTCTCCTCATGTGTACTCATGTCTCATTTCTCCTCATGTGTCCTCGTGTGTACTCATGTCTCCTCATGTGTCCTCATGTCTCCTCATGTCTCCTCATGTGTTCTCATGTCTCCTCATGTGTCCTTGTGTGTCCTCGTGTGTACTCATGTGTCCTCATGTCTCCTCATGTGTCTTCATGTCTCATGTGTCCTCTTGTCTCCTCATGTCTCCTCATGTGTCCTCATGTGTCCTCATGTGTCCTCATGTCTCCTCATGTGTCCTCATGTCTCCTCATGTGTCCTCATGTGTCATGTGTTCTCGTGTCTCCTCATGTGTCCTTGTGTCTCCCATGTGTCCTCATGTGTCTTCATGTCTCATGTGTCCTCATGTGTCCTCATGTGTCCTCATGAGTCCTCATGTGTTCTCATGTCTCCTCATGTGTCCTCATGTCTCCTCATGTGTCCTCATGTCTCCTCATGTGTTCTCATGTCTCCTCATGTGTCCTCATGCGTCCTCATGTGTCCTCATGTGTTCTCATGTGTCCTCATGTCTCCTCATGTGTCTTCATGTCTCATGTCTCCTCATGTGTCCTCATGTCTCCTCATGTGTCCTCGTGTCTCATGTGTCCTCGTGTGTCCTCATGTGTCCTCATGTGTCCTCATGTGTCTTCATGTCTCATGTGTCCTCATGTCTCCTCATGTGTCCTCATGTCTTCTCATGTGTTCTCATGTGTCCTCATGTCTACTCATGTGTCCTCATGTGTCCTCGTGTGTCCTCATGTGTCCTCATGTCTCCTCATGTGTCTTCATGTCTTATGTGTCCTCATGTGTCCTCATGTCTCCTCATGTGTTCTCATGTCTCCTCATGTGTCCTCATGTCTCCTCATGTGTTCTCATGTCTCCTCATGTGTCCTTGTGTGTCCTCATGTCTCCTCATGTGTCTTCATGTCTCATGTGTCCTTGTCTCCTCATGTGTCCTCGTGTCTCATGTGTCCTCTTGTGTCCTCGTGTGTCCTCATGTGTCCTCATGTGTCCTCATGTCTCCTCATGTGTCTTCATGTCTCATGTGTCCTCGTGTGTCCTCGTGTGTACTCATGTCTCCTCGTGTGTACTCATGTCTCCTCATGTGTCCTCATGTCTCCTCATGTGTCCTTGTGTGTCCTCAAGTCTCCTCATGTGTCTTCATGTCTCATGTGTCCTCATGTCTCCTCATGTGTTTCCCATGTGTCTTCATGTCTCATGTGTCCTCATGTCTCCTCATGTGTCCTCATGTGTCCTCATGTCTCCTCATGTGTCCTTGAGTGTCCTCATGTGTCCTCATGTCTCCTCATGTGTCCTCATCTGTCCTCATGCGTCCTCATGTCTCCTCATGTGTCCTCATGTCTCCTCATGTGTCCTCATGTGTCTTCATGTCTCATGTCTCCTCATGTGTCCTCATGTCTCCTCATGTGTCCTCATGTCTCCTCATGTGTCCTCATGTCTCGTGTGTCCTCGTGTGTCCTCGTGTGTCCTCATGTGTCCTCATGTGTCCTCATGTCTCCTCATGTGTCCTCATGTCTCCTCATGTGTTCTCATGTGTCCTCATGTCTCCTCATGTGTACTCATGTCTCATGTCTCCTCATGTGTCCTCGTGTGTACTCATGTCTCCTCATGTGTCCTCATGTCTCCTTGTGTGTCCTCGTGTGTCCTCATGTGTCCTCATGTCTCCTCATGTGTCTTCATGTCTCATTTGTCCTCATGTGTCCTCATGTGTCCTCATGTCTCCTCATGTGTTCTCATGTCTCCTCATGTGTCCTTGTGTGTCCTCGTGTGTCCTCATGTGTCCTCATGTGTCCTCATGTCTCCTCATGTGTCCTCATGTGTCCTCATGTGTCCTCATGTCTCCTCATGTGTCCTCATGTCTCCTCATGTGTCCTCATGTCTCCTCATGTGTCCTCATGTGTCATGTGTTCTCGTGTCTCCTCATGTGTCCTTGTGTCTCCCATGTGTCCTCATGTGTCTTCATGTCTCATGTGTCCTCATGTGTCCTCATGTCTCCTCATGTCTCCTCATGTGTCCTCATAAGTCCTCATGTGTTCTCATGTCTCCTCATGTGTCCTCATGTCTCCTCATGTGTCCTCATGTGTCATGTGTTCTCGTGTCTCCTCATGTGTCCTCATGTGTCCTCGTGTCTCATGTGTCCTCATTTGTCCTCATTTGTCATGTGTCCTCGTTTCTCCTCATATGTCCTCATGTGTCCTCATGTCTCATGCGTCCTCATGTGTCCTCATGTGTTCTCATGTGTCCTCATGTCTCCTCATGTGTCTTCATGTCTCATGTCTCCTCATGTGTCCTCATGTCTCCTCATGTGTCCTCGTGTCTCATGTGTCCTCGTGTGTCCTCGTGTGTCCTCATGTGTCCTCATGTCTCCTCATGTGACTTCATGTCTCATGTGTCCTCATGTCTCCTCATGTGTCTTCATGTCTTATGTGTCCTCATGTGTCCTCATGTCTCCTCATGTGTTCTCATGTCTCCTCATGTGTCCTTGTGTGTCCTCATGTCTCCTCATGTGTCTTCATGTCTCATGTGTCCTTGTCTCCTCATGTGTCCTCGTGTCTCATGTGTCCTCGTGTGTCCTCGTGTGTCCTCATGTGTACTCATGTCTCATGTCTCCTCATGTGTCCTCGTGTGTACTCATGTCTCCTCATGTGTCCTCATGTCTCCTCATGTGTCTTCATGTCTCATGTGTCCTCATGTCTCCTCATGTGTCCTCATGTCTTCTCATGTGTTCTCATGTGTCCTCATGTCTACTCATGTGTACTCATGTCTCATGTCTCCTCATGTGTCCTCGTGTGTACTCATGTCTCCTCATGTGTCCTCATGTCTCCTCGTGTGTCCTCATGTGTCCTCATGTCTCCTCATGTGTCTTCATGTCTTATGTGTCCTCATGTCTCCTCATGTCTCCTCATGTGTCCTCATGTGTCCTCATGTCTCCTCATGTGTCCTTGTGTGTCCTCGTGTGTCCTCATGTGTCCTCATGTCTCATGTGTCCTCATGTGTCCTCATGTGTCCTCATGTCTCCTCATGTGTCCTCATGTGTCCTCATATGTCCTCATGTGTCCTCATGTCTCCGCATATGTCCTCGTGTCTCCTCATGTGTCCTCATATGTCCTCATATGTCCTCATGTGTCTTCATGTCTCATGTGTCCTCATGTGTCCTCATGTCTCCTCATATGTCCTCGTGTCTCCTCATATGTCCTCATGTGTCCTCGTGTCTCATGTGTCCTCATGTGTCCTCATGTGTCCTCATGTGTCCTCATGTGTCCTCATGTCTCCTCATATGTCCTCATGTCTCCTCATATGTCCTCGTGTCTCCTCATGTGTCCTCATATGTCCTCATATGTCCTCATGTGTCCTCATGTGTCCTCATGTGTCTTGTGACCTCGTGTCTCATTTGTCCTCATGTGTCATGTGTCCTCGTGTCTCCTCATGTGTCCTCGTGTCTTCTCATTTGTCCTCATGTGTCCTCGTGTCTCCTCATGTGTCCTCATTTGTCCTCATGTGTCATGTGTCCTCGTGTCTCCTCGTGTCTCCTCATATGTCCTCATGTGTCCTCATGTCTCCTCATGTCTCCTCATGTGTCTTCATGTCTCATGTGTCCTCATGTCTCCTCATGTGTCCTCATGTCTCCTCATGTGTTCTCATGTGTCCTCATGTCTCCTCATGTGTACTCATGTCTCGTGTGTCCTCATGTGTCCTCATGTCTCCTCATGTGTCTTCATGTCTCATGTGTCCTTGTGTGTCCTCAAGTCTCCTCATGTGTCTTCATGTCTCATGTGTCCTCATGTCTCCTCATGTGTCCTCATGTCTCCTCATGTCTCCTCATGTGTCTTCATGTCTCATGTGTCCTCATGTCTCCTCATGTGTCCTCATGTGTCCTCATGTGTCCTCATGTGTCTTCATGTCTCATGTGTCCTCATGTGTCATCATGTGTCATCATGTGTCCTCATGTGTCCTCATGTCTCCTCATGTGTCCTCATGTGCCTCATGTCTCCTCATCTCTCCTCATGTGTCCTCATGTGTCCTCATGTGTCTTCATGTCTCATGTGTCCTCATGTCTCATGCGTCCTCATGTCTCCTCATGTGTCCTCATGTGTCCTCATGTGTCCTCATGTGTCCTCATGTGTCTTCATGTCTCCTCATGTGTCCTCATGTGTCCTCATGTCTCATGTGTCCTCATGTGTCCTCATGTCTCCTCATGTGTACTCATGTCTCATGTCTCCTCATGTGTCCTCGTGTGTACTCATGTCTCCTCATGTCTCCTCGTGTGTCCTCATGTGTCCTCATGTCTCCTCATGTGTCTTCATGTCTCATGTGTCCTCATGTGTCCTCATGTCTCCTCATGTGTTCTCATGTCTCCTCATGTGTCCTTGTGTGTCCTCGTGTGTCCTCATGTGTCCTCATGTCTCCTCATGTGTCTTCATGTCTCATGTGTCCTCTTGTCTCCTCATGTCTCCTCATGTGTCCTCATGTGTCCTCATGTGTCCATATGTGTCCTCATGTCTCCTCATGTGTCCTCATGTGTCATGTGTTCTCGTGTCTCCTCATGTGTCCTTGTGTCTCCCATGTGTCCTCATGTGTCTTCATGTCTCATGTGTCCTCATGTGTCCTCATGTGTCCTCATGTCTCCTCATGTGTCCTCATGAGTCCTCATGTGTTCTCATGTCTCCTCATGTGTCTTCATGTCTCATGTGTCCTCATGTCTCCTCATGTGTCCTCATGTCTCATGTCTCCTCGTGTGTACTCATGTCTCCTCATGTGTCCTCATGTCTCCTCATGTGTCCTCATGTGTCTTCATGTCTCATGTCTCCTCATGTGTCCTCATGTCTCCTCATGTGTCCTCATGTCTCCTCATGTGTCCTCATGTGTCTTCATGTGTCCTCATGTCTCCTCATGTCTCCTCATGTGTCCTCATGTCTCATGTGTCCTCGTGTGTCCTCATGTGTCCTCATGTGTCCTCATGTCTCCTCATGTGTCTTAATGTCTCATGTGTCCTCATGTCTCCTCATGTGTCCTCATGTGTCATGTGTTCTCGTGTCTCCTCATGTGTCCTCATGTGTCCTCATGTGTCCTCGTGTGTCCTCGTGTGTCCTCATGTGTCCTCATGTCTCCTCATGTGTCTTCATGTCTCATGTGTCCTCGTGTCTCCTCATTTGTCCTCATGTGTCCTCATGTCTCCTCATGTGTCCTCATGTGTCCTCGTGTCTCCTCATGTGTCCTCATTTGTCCTCATGTGTCATGTGTCCTCGTTTCTCCTCATATGTCCTCATGTGTCCTCATGTCTCCTCATGTGTCCTCATGTGTCATGTGTCCTCGTGTCTCCTCATGTGTCCTTGTGTCTCCTCATGTGTCCTCATGTGTCTTCATGTCTCATGTGTCCTCATGTGTCCTCATGTGTTCTCATGTCTCCTCATGTGTCCTCATGTCTCCTCATGTGTCCTCATGTCTCATGTCTCCTCATGTGTCCTCATGTCTCCTCATGTGTCCTCGTGTCTCATGTGTCCTCGTGTGTCCTCATGTGTCCTCATGTCTCCTCATGTGTCTTCATGTCTCATGTGTCCTCGTGTCTCCTCATGTGTCCTCGTGTCTCCTCATTTGTCCTCATGTGTCCTCATGTCTCCTCATGTGTCCTCATGTGTCCTCGTGTCTCCTCATGTGTCCTCATTTGTCCTCATGTGTCATGTGTTCTCATGTGTCCTCATGTCTCCTCATGTGTACTCATGTCTCATGTCTCCTCATGTGTCCTCGTGTGTACTCATGTCTCCTCATGTGTCCTCATGTGTCCTCATGTGTCTTCATGTCTCATGTGTCCTCATGTGTCCTCATGTGTTCTCATGTCTCCTCATGTGTCCTCATGTCTCCTCATGTGTCCTCATGTCTCATGTCTCCTCATTTGTCCTCATGTGTCCTCATGTCTCCTCATGTGTCTTCATGTCTCATGTGTCCTCATGTCTCCTCATGTGTTCTCATGTGTCCTCATGTCTCCTCATGTGTACTCATGTCTCATGTCTCCTCATGTGTCCTCGTGTGTACTCATGTCTCCTCATGTGTCCTCATGTGTCCTCATGTGTCTTCATGTCTCATGTGTCCTCATGTCTCATGTGTCTTAATGTCTCATGTGTCCTCATGTGTCCTCATGTGTCCTCATGTGTCCTCATGTCTCCTCATGTGTCCTTGAGTGTCCTCATGTGTCCTCATGTCTCCTCATGTCTCCTCATGTGTCCTCATGTGTCTTCATGTCTCATGTGTCCTCATGTCTCCTCATGTGTCCTCATGTGTCCTCATGTCTCCTCATGTGTCCTTGAGTGTCCTCATGTGTCCTCATGTCTCCTCATGCGTCCTCATGTCTCCTCATGTGTCCTCATGTCTCCTCATGTGTCCTCATGTGTCTTCATGTCTCATGTCTTCTCATGTGTCCTCGTGTCTCCTCATGTGTCCTAATGTGTCTTCATGTCTCATGTCTCCTCATGTGTCCTCATGTCTCCTCATGTGTCCTCATGTCTCATGTGTCCTCGTGTGTCCTCGTGTGTCCTCATGTGTCCTCATGTCTCCTCATGTGTCTTAATGTCTCATGTGTCCTCATGTCTCCTTATGTGTCCTCATGTCTCCTCATGTGTTCTCATGTGTCCTCATGTCTCCTCATGTGTACTCATGTCTCATGTCTCCTCATGTGTCCTCGTGTGTACTCATGTCTCCTCATGTGTCCTCATGTCTCCTTGTGTGTCCTCGTGTGTCCTCATGTGTCCCCATGTCTCCTCATGTGTCTTCATGTCTCATGTGTCCTCATGTGTCCTCATGTCTCCTCATGTGTCCTCATGTGTCCTCGTGTGTCCTCGTGTGTCCTCGTGTGTCCTCGTGTGTCCTCATGTCTCCTCAATTGTCTTCATGTCTCATGTGTCCTCATGTCTCCTCATGTGTCCTCATGTCTCCTCATGTGTTCTCATGTGTCCTCATGTCTCCTCATGTGTACTCATGTCTCATGTCTCCTCATGTGTCCTCGTGTGTCCTCATGTCTCCTCAGGTGTTCTCATGTCTCCTCATGTCTCCTCATGTCTCCTCATGTGTCCTCATGTGTCTTCATGTCTCATGTGTCCTCATGTCTCATGCGTCCTCATGTGTCGTCATGTGTTCTCATGTGTCCTCATGTCTCCTCATGTGTCTTCATGTCTCATGTGTCCTCATGTCTCCTGATGTGTCCTTGTGTGTACTCATGTCTTCTCATGTGTCCTCATGTCTCCTCGTGTGTCCTCGTGTGTCCTCATGTCTCCTCGTGTGTCCTCATGTGTCCTCATGTCTCCTCATGTGTCCTCATGTGTCTTCATGTCTCATGCGTCCTCATGTGTCCTCATGTGTTCTCATGTGTCCTCATGTCTCCTCATGTGTCTTCATGTCTCATGTCTCCTCATGTGTCCTCATGTCTCCTCATGTGTCCTCATGTCTCATGTGTCCTCGTGTGTCCTCGTGTGTCCTCATGTGTCCTCATGTCTCCTCATGTGTCTTCATGTCTCATGTGTCCTCATGTCTCCTCATGTGTCCTCATGTGTCCTCATGTCTCCTCATGTGTACTCATGTCTCATGTCTCCTCATGTGTCCTCGTGTGTACTCATGTCTCCTCATGTGTCCTCATGTCTCCTCATGTGTCCTCGTGTGTCCTCATGTCTCCTCATGTGTCTTCATGTCTCATGTGTCCTCATGTCTCCTCATGTGTCCTCATGTCTCCTCGTGTGTCCTCATGTGTCCTCATGTCTCCTCATGTGTCTTCATGTCTCATGTGTCCTTATGTGTCCTCATGTCTCCGCATATGTCCTCGTGTCTACTCATGTGTCCTCATATGTCCTCATATGTCCTTATGTGTCCTCATGTCTCCTCATGTGTCCTCATGTCTCATGTGTCCTCGTGTGTCCTCATGTGTCCTCATGTGTCCTCATGTCTGCTCATGTGTCTTCATGTCTCATGTGTCCTCATGTCTCCTCATGTGTCCTCATGTCTCCTCATGTGTTCTCATGTGTCCTCATGTCTCCTCATGTGTACTCATGTCTCATGTCTCCTCATGTGTCCTCGTGTGTACTCATGTCTCCTCATGTGTCCTCATGTCTCCTCGTGTGTCCTCATGTCTCCTCATGTGTCTTCATGTCTCATGTGTCCTCATGTCTCCTCATGTGTCCTCATGTGTTCTCATGTCTCTTCATGTGTCCTTGTGTGTCCTCGTGTGTCCTCATGTGTCCTCATGTCTCCTCATTTGTCTTCATGTCTCATATGTCCTCTTGTCTCCTCATGTGTCCTCATGTCTCCTCGTGTGTCCTCATGTGTCTTCATGTCTCCTCATGTGTCTTCATGTCTCATGTGTCCTCATGTGTCCTCATGTGTCCTCATGTCTCCTCATGTGTCCTCATGTGTCCTCATGTGTCCTCATATGTCCTCATGTGTCCTCATGTCTCCGCATATGTCCTCGTGTCTCCTCATGTGTCCTCATATGTCCTCATGTGTCCTCGTGTCTCATGTGTCCTCATGTCTCCTCATGTCTCCTCATGTTTCCTCATGTGTCTTGTGTCCTCGTGTCTCATGTGTCCTCATGTGTCATGTGTCCTCGTGTCTCCTCATGTGTCCTCGTGTCTCCTCATGTGTCCTCATGTGTCCTCGTGTCTCCTCATGTGTCCTCATTTGTCCTCATGTGTCATGTGTCCTCGTGTCTCCTCATATGTCCTCATGTGTCCTCATGTCTCCTCATGTGTCCTCATGTGTCATGTGTCCTCGTGTCTCCTCATGTGTCCTTGTGTCTCCTCATGTGTCCTCATGTGTCTTCATGTCTCATGTGTCCTCATGTGTCCTCATGTCTCCTCATGTGTCCTCATGTCTCCTCATGTGTCCTCATGTGTCCTCATGTCTCCTCATGTGTCTTCATGTCTCATGTGTCCTCATGTCTCCTCATGTGTCCTCATGTCTCCTCATGTGTTCTCATGTGTCCTCATGTCTCCTCATGTGTACTCATGTCTCATGTCTCCTCATGTGTCCTCGTGTGTACTCATGTCTCCTCATGTGTCCTTGTGTGTCCTCATGTCTCCTCATGTGTCTTCATGTCTCATGTGTCCTCATGTCTCCTCATGTGTCCTCATGTCTCATGTCTCCTCATGTGTCCTCGTGTGTACTCATCTCTCCTCATGTGTCCTCATGTCTCCTCATGTGTCCTCATGTCTCCTCATATGTCCTCGTGTCTCCTCATGTGTCCTCATATGTCCTCATGTGTCCTCGTGTCTCATATGTCCTCATGTGTCCTCATTTGTCTTGTGTCCTCGTGTCTCATTTGTCCTCATGTGTCATGTGTCCTCGTGTCTCCTCATGTGTCCTTGTGTCTCCTCATTTGTCCTCATGTGTCCTCATGTCTCCTCATATGTCCTCATGTGTCCTCATGTGTCCTCGTGTCTCCTCATGTGTCCTCATTTGTCCTCATGTGTCATGTGTCCTCGTTTCTCCTCATATGTCCTCATGTTTATGTTCTTCTTATTTTATTTTTTATGTATTATTTTTTATTGTTTATGAAAAATTGCTGGCTATTGTAAAAAAACAATTTCCCAAAGGAGACCTCCTGAGGGATCAATAAAGTTTTACCTTACCTTACCTTACCTTATGTGTCCTCATGTCTCCTCATGTGTTCTCATGTGTCATGTGTCCTTGTGTCTCCTCATGTGTCTTCATGTCTCATGTGTCCTCATGTCTCCTCATGTGTTCTCATGTGTCCTCATGTCTCCTCATGTGTACTCATGTCTCATGTCTCCTCATGTGTCCTCGTGTGTACTCATGTCTCCTTATGTAAGTAAGTAAGTAAGTAATATATATTTATATAGCGCTTTTCGAGACCAGGGTCACAAAGCGCTTTAACAATCAAAACAATACTCAAAACAGTACATACTTCAAAGATCAAGACAACACCGAGAACACAGGAGTTCGAGAAATTCAAGGAAAAGCCTGCACAAATAGAAACGTCTTAAGATGTTTCTTAAAGGAGTCAGTAGACTCCATCAAGCGCAAAGAGAGAGGAAGATTGTTCCAAAGCTTAGGAGCAACAGCCTGAAAAGATTTCTCTCCTCTGGTCCTGAGCCGTGTGCGTGAAACCATCAGTAGATTCTGATCCACAGACCTCAGAGACCGAGCTGGGGTGTAAGGCTGGATCAGATCAGTGATGTAAGGAGGAGCCTGACCATGAATAGGCTCATGTGTCCTTGTGTGTCCTCAAGTCTCCTCATGTGTCTTCATGTCTCATGTGTCCTCATGTCTCCTCATGTGTCCTCATGTGTCTTCATGTCTCATGTGTCCTCATGTCTCCTCATGTGTCCTCATGTCTCCTCATGTGTCCTCATGTCTCCTCATATGTCCTCGTGTCTCCTCATGTGTCCTCATGTGTCCTCATATGTCCTCATGTGTCCTCGTGTCTCATATGTCCTCATGTGTCCTCATTTGTCTTGTGTCCTCGTGTCTCATTTGTCCTTATGTGTCATGTGTCCTCGTGTCTCCTCATGTGTCCTTGTGTCTCCTCATTTGTCCTCATGTGTCCTCATGTCTCCTCATATGTCCTCATGTGTCCTCATGTGTCCTCGTGTCTCCTCATGTGTCCTCATTTGTCCTCATGTGTCATGTGTCCTCGTTTCTCCTCATATGTCCTCATGTGTCCTCATGTCTCCTCATGCGTCATGTGTCCTCGTGTCTCCTCATGTGTCCTTGTGTCTCCTCATGTGTCCTCATGTGTCTTCATGTCTCATGTGTCCTCATGTGTCCTCATGTGTTCTCATGTCTCCTCATGTGTCCTCATGTCTCCTCATGTGTCCTCATGTCTCCTCATGTGTCCTCATGTGTCCTCATGTCTCCTCATGTGTCTTCATGTCTCATGTGTCCTCATGTCTCCTCATGTGTCCTCATGTCTCCTCATGTGTTCTCATGTGTCCTCATGTCTCCTCATGTGTACTCATGTCTCATGTCTCCTCATGTGTCCTCGTGTGTACTCATGTCTCCTCATGTGTCCTTGTGTGTCCTCAAGTCTCCTCATGTGTCTTCATGTCTCATGTGTCCTCATGTCTCCTCATGTGTCCTCATGTGTCTTCATGTCTCATGTGTCCTCATGTCTCCTCATGTGTCCTCATGTGTCCTCATGTCTCTTCATGTGTCCTTGAGTGTCCTCATGTCTCCTCATGTCTCCTCATGTGTCCTCATGTGTCTTCATGTCTCATGTGTCCTCATGTCTCCTCATGTGTCCTCATGTCTCCTCATGTGTCCTCATGTGTCTTCATGTCTCATGTCTCCTCATGTGTCCTCATGTCTCCTCATGTGTCCTCATGTGTCTTCATGTCTCATGTCTCCTCATGTGTCCTCATGTCTCCTCATGTGTCCTCATGTCTCATGTGTCCTCGTGTGTCCTCATGTGTCCTCATGTCTCCTCATGTGTCTAAATGTCTCATGTGTCCTCATGTCTCCTCATGTGTCCTCATGTCTCCTCATGTGTTCTCATGTGTCCTCATGTCTCCTCATGTGTACTCATGTCTCATGTCTCCTCATGTGTCCTCATGTGTACTCATGTCTCCTCATGTGTCCTCATGTCTCCTTGTGTGTCCTCGTGTGTCTTCATGTGTCCTCATGTCTCCTCATGTGTCTTCATGTCTCATGTGTCCTCATGTATCTTCATGTGTCCTCATGTCTCCTCATGTGTTCTCATGTCTCCTCATGTGTCCTTGTGTGTCCTCGTGTGTCCTCATGTGTCCTCATGTCTCCTCATGTGTCTTCATGTCTCATGTGTCCTCTTGTCTCCTCATGTCTCCTCATGTGTCCTCATGTCTCCTCATGTGTCCTCATGTGTCCTCATGTCTCCTCATGTCTCCTCATGTGTCCTCATGTCTCCTCATGTGTCCTCATGTGTCATGTGTTCTCGTGTCTCCTCATGTGACCTTGTGTCTCCCATGTGTCCTCATGTGTCTTCATGTCTCATGTCTCCTCATGTCTCCTCATGTGTCCTCATGAGTCCTCATGTGTTCTCATGTCTCCTCATGTGCCCTCATGTCTCATGTCTCCTCATGTGTCCTCATGTGTCCTCATGTCTCCTCATGTGTTCTCATGTCTCCTCATGTGTCCTCATGTGTCCTCATGTCTCATGCGTCCTCATGTGTCCTCATGTGTTCTCATGTGTCCTCATGTCTCCTCATGTGTCTTCATGTCTCATGTCTCCTCATGTGTCCTCATGTCTCCTCATGTGTCCTCGTGTCTCATGTGTCCTCGTGTGTCCTCGTGTGTCCTCATGTGTCCTCATGTGTCCTCATGTCTCCTCATGTGTCTTCATGTCTCATGTGTCCTCATGTCTCCTCATGTGTCCTCATGCCTTCTCATGTGTTCTCATGTGTCCTCATGTCTACTCATGTGTACTCATGTGTCCTCATGTCTCATGCGTCCTCATGTGTCCTCATGTGTTCTCATGTGTCCTCATGTCTCCTCATGTGTCTTCATGTCTCATGTCTCCTCATGTGTCCTCATGTCTCCTCATGTCTCCTCATGTGTCTTCATGTCTCATGTCTCCTCATGTGTCCTCATGTCTCCTCATGTGTCCTCATGTCTCATGTGTCCTCGTGTGTCCTCGTGTGTCCTCATGTGTCCTCATGTCTCCTCATGTGTCTTCATGTCTCATGTGTCCTCATGTCTCCTCATGTGTCCTCATGTGTCCTCATGTCTCCTCATGTGTACTCATGTCTCATGTCTCCTCATGTGTCCTCGTGTGTACTCATGTCTCCTCATGTGTCCTCATGTCTCCTCGTGTGTCCTCGTGTGTCCTCATGTCTCCTCATGTGTCTTCATGTCTCATGTGTCCTCATGTCTCCTCATGTGTCCTCATGTCTCCTCGTGTGTCCTCATGTGTCCTCATGTCTCCTCATGTGTCTTCATGTCTCATGTGTCCTCATGTGTCCTCATGTCTCCGCATATGTCCTCGTGTCTACTCATGTGTCCTCATATGTCCTCATGTGTCCTCATGTCTCCTCATGTGTCCTCATGTCTCATGTGTCCTCGTGTGTCCTCGTGTGTCCTCATGTGTCCTCATGTCTCCTCATGTGTCTTCATGCTTCATGTGTCCTCATGTCTCCTCATGTGTCCTCATGTCTCCTCATGTGTTCTCATGTGTCCTCATGTCTCCTCATGTGTACTCATGTCTCATGTCTCCTCATGTGTCCTCGTGTGTACTCATGTCTCCTCATGTGTCCTCATGTCTCCTCGTGTGTCCTCATGTCTCCTCATGTGTCTTCATGTCTCATGTGTCCTCATGTCTCCTCATGTGTCCTCATGTGTCCTCATGTGTTCTCATGTCTCTTCATGTGTCCTTGTGTGTCCTCGTGTGTCCTCATGTGTCCTCATGTCTCCTCATTTGTCTTCATGTCTCATATGTCCTCTTGTCTCCTCATGTGTCCTCATGTCTCCTCGTGTGTCCTCATGTGTCCTCATGTCTCCTCATGTGTCTTCATGTCTCATGTGTCCTCATGTGTCCTCATGTGTCCTCATGTGTCCTCATGTCTCCTCATGTGTCCTCATGTGTCCTCATGTCTCCGCATATGTCCTCGTGTCTCCTCATGTGTCCTCATATGTCCTCATGTGTCCTCGTGTCTCATGTGTCCTCATGTCTCCTCATGTCTCCTCATGTGTCCTCATGTGTCTTGTGTCCTCGTGTCTCATGTGTCCTCATGTGTCATGTGTCCTCGTGTCTCCTCATGTGTCCTCGTGTCTCCTCATGTGTCCTCATTTGTCCTCATGTGTCATGTGTCCTCGTGTCTCCTCATATGTCCTCATGTGTCCTCATGTCTCCTCATGTGTCCTCATGTGTCATGTGTCCTCGTGTCTCCTCATGTGTCCTTGTGTCTCCTCATGTGTCCTCATGTGTCTTCATGTCTCATGTGTCCTCATGTGTCCTCATCTGTCCTCATGTGTCCTCATGTCTCCTCATGTGTCCTCATGTCTCCTCATGTGTCCTCATGTGTCCTCATGTCTCCTCATGTGTCTTCATGTCTCATGTGTCCTCATGTCTCCTCATGTGTCCTCATGTCTCCTCATGTGTTCTCATGTGTCCTCATGTCTCCTCATGTGTACTCATGTCTCATGTGTCCTCATGTCTCCTCATGTGTCCTCATGTCTCCTCATGTCTCCTCATGTGTCCTCATGTCTCCTCGTGTGTCCTCGTGTGTCCTCATGTCTCCTCATGTGTCTTCATGTCTCATGTGTCCTCATGTCTCCTCATGTGTCCTCATGTCTCCTCGTGTGTCCTCATGTGTCCTCATGTCTCCTCATGTCTCATGTGTCCTCATGTGTCCTCATGTCTCCTCATGTGTCCTCATGTCTCCGCATATGTCCTCGTGTCTACTCATGTGTCCTCATATGTCCTCATATGTCCTCATGTGTCCTCATGTCTCCTCATGTGTCCTCATGTCTCATGTGTCCTCGTGTGTCCTCGTGTGTCCTCATGTGTCCTCATGTCTCCTCATGTGTCTTCATGTCTCATGTGTCCTCATGTCTCCTCATGTGTCCTCATGTCTCCTCATGTGTTCTCATGTGTCCTCATGTCTCCTCATGTGTACTCATGTCTCATGTCTCCTCATGTGTCCTCGTGTGTACTCATGTCTCCTCATGAGTCCTCATGTCTCCTCGTGTGTCCTCATGTCTCCTCATGTGTCTTCATGTCTCATGTGTCCTCATGTCTCCTCATGTGTCCTCATGTGTCCTCATGTGTTCTCATGTCTCTTCATGTGTCCTTGTGTGTCCTCGTGTGTCCTCATGTGTCCTCATGTCTCCTCATTTGTCTTCATGTCTCATATGTCCTCTTGTCTCCTCATGTGTCCTCATGTCTCCTCGTGTGTCCTCATGTGTCCTCATGTCTCCTCATGTGTCTTCATGTCTCATGTGTCCTCATGTGTCCTCATGTGTCCTCATGTCTCCTCATGTGTCCTCATGTGTCCTCATATGTCCTCATGTGTCCTCATGTCTCCGCATATGTCCTCGTGTCTCCTCATGTGTCCTCATATGTCCTCATGTGTCCTCGTGTTTCATGTGTCCTCATGTCTCCTCATGTCTCCTCATGTGTCCTCATGTGTCTTGTGTCCTCGTGTCTCATGTGTCCTCATGTGTCATGTGTCCTCGTGTCTCCTCATGTGTCCTCGTGTCTCCTCATGTGTCCTCATGTGTCCTCGTGTCTCCTCATGTGTCCTCATTTGTCCTCATGTGTCATGTGTCCTCGTGTCTCCTCATATGTCCTCATGTGTCCTCATGTCTCCTCATGTGTCCTCATGTGTCATGTGTCCTCGTGTCTCCTCATGTGTCCTTGTGTCTCCTCATGTGTCTTCATGTGTCTTCATGTCTCATGTGTCCTCATGTGTCCTCATGTCTCCTCATGTGTCCTCATGTCTCCTCATGTGTCCTCATGTCTCCTCATGTGCCTTCATGTCTCATGTGTCCTCATGTCTCCTCATGTGTCCTCATGTCTCCTCATGTGTTCTCATGTGTCCTCATGTCTCCTCATGTGTACTCATGTCTCATGTCTCCTCATGTGTCCTCGTGTGTACTCATGTCTCCTCATGTGTCCTTGTGTGTCCTCATGTCTCCTCATGTGTCTTCATGTCTCATGTGTCCTCATGTCTCCTCATGTGTCCTCATGTCTCATGTCTCCTCATGTTTCCTCGTGTGTACTCATCTCTCCTCATGTGTCCTCATGTCTCCTCATGTGTCCTCATGTCTCCTCATATGTCCTCGTGTCTCCTCATGTGTCCTCATATGTCCTCATGTGTCCTCGTGTCTCATATGTCCTCATGTGTCCTCATTTGTCTTGTGTCCTCGTGTCTCATTTGTCCTCATGTGTCATGTGTCCTCGTGTCTCCTCATGTGTCCTTGTGTCTCCTCATTTGTCCTCATGTGTCCTCATGTCTCCTCATATGTCCTCATGTGTCCTCATGTGTCCTCGTGTCTCCTCATGTGTCCTCATTTGTCCTCATGTGTCATGTGTCCTCGTTTCTCCTCATATGTCCTCATGTGTCCTCATGTCTCCTCATGTGTTCTCATGTGTCATGTGTCCTCGTGTCTCCTCATGTGTCCTTGTGTCTCCTCATGTGTCTTCATGTCTCATGTGTCCTCATGTGTCCTCATGTGTTCTCATGTCTCCTCATGTGTCCTCATGTCTCCTCATGTGTCCTCATGTCTCATGTCTCCTCATGTGTCCTCATGTGTCCTCATGTCTCCTCATGTGTCTTCATGTCTCATGTGTCCTCATGTCTCCTCATGTGTCCTCATGTCTCCTCATGTGTTCTCATGTGTCCTCATGTCTCCTCATGTGTACTCATGTCTCATGTCTCCTCATGTGTCCTCGTGTGTACTCATGTCTCCTTATGTAAGTAAGTAAGTAAGTAATATATATTTATATAGCGCTTTTCGAGACCAGGGTCACAAAGCGCTTTAACAATCAAAACAATACTCAAAACAGTACATACTTCAAAGATCAAGACAACACCGAGAACAACACAGGAGTTCGAGAAATTCAAGGAAAAGCCTGCACAAATAGAAACGTCTTAAGATGTTTCTTAAAGGAGTCAGTAGACTCCATCAAGCGCAAAGAGAGAGGAAGATTGTTCCAAAGCTTAGGAGCAACAGCCTGAAAAGATTTCTCTCCTCTGGTCCTGAGCCGTGTGCGTGGAACCATCAGTAGATTCTGATCCACAGACCTCAGAGACCGAGCTGGGGTGTAAGGCTGGATCAGATCAGTGATGTAAGGAGGAGCCTGACCATGAATAGGCTCATGTGTCCTTGTGTGTCCTCAAGTCTCCTCATGTGTCTTCATGTCTCATGTGTCCTCATGTCTCCTCATGTGTCCTCATGTGTCTTCATGTCTCATGTGTCCTCATGTGTCCTCATGTGTCCTCATGTGTCCTCATGTCTCCTCATGTGTCCTCATGTCTCCTCATATGTCCTCGTGTCTCCTCATGTGTCCTCATATGTCCTCATGTGTCCTCGTGTCTCATATGTCCTCATGTGTCCTCATTTGTCTTGTGTCCTCGTGTCTCATTTGTCCTTATGTGTCATGTGTCCTCGTGTCTCCTCATGTGTCCTTGTGTCTCCTCATTTGTCCTCATGTGTCCTCATGTCTCCTCATATGTCCTCATGTGTCCTCATGTGTCCTCGTGTCTCCTCATGTGTCCTCATTTGTCCTCATGTGTCATGTGTCCTCGTTTCTCCTCATATGTCCTCATGTGTCCTCATGTCTCCTCATGTGTCCTCATGTGTCATGTGTCCTCGTGTCTCCTCATGTGTCCTTGTGTCTCCTCATGTGTCCTCATGTGTCTTCATGTCTCATGTGTCCTCATGTGTCCTCATGTGTTCTCATGTCTCCTCATGTGTCCTCATGTCTCCTCATGTGTCCTCATGTCTCATGTCTCCTCATGTGTCCTCATGTGTCCTCATGTCTCCTCATGTGTCTTCATGTCTCATGTGTCCTCATGTCTCCTCATGTGTCCTCATGTCTCCTCATGTGTTCTCATGTGTCCTCATGTCTCCTCATGTGTACTCATGTCTCATGTCTCCTCATGTGTCCTCGTGTGTACTCATGTCTCCTCATGTGTCCTTGTGTGTCCTCAAGTCTCCTCATGTGTCTTCATGTCTCATGTGTCCTCATGTCTCCTCATGTGTCCTCATGTGTCTTCATGTCTCATGTGTCCTCATGTCTCCTCATGTGTCCTCATGTGTCCTCATGTCTCTTCATGTGTCCTTGAGTGTCCTCATGTCTCCTCATGTCTCCTCATGTGTCCTCATGTGTCTTCATGTCTCATGTGTCCTCATGTCTCCTCATGTGTCCTCATGTCTCCTCATGTGTCCTCATGTGTCTTCATGTCTCATGTCTCCTCATGTGTCCTCATGTCTCCTCATGTGTCCTCATGTGTCTTCATGTCTCATGTCTCCTCATGTGTCCTCATGTCTCCTCATGTGTCCTCATGTCTCATGTGTCCTCGTGTGTCCTCATGTGTCCTCATGTCTCCTCATGTGTCTAAATGTCTCATGTGTCCTCATGTCTCCTCATGTGTCCTCATGTCTCCTCATGTGTCCTCATGTCTCCTCATGTGTACTCATGTCTCATGTCTCCTCATGTGTCCTCATGTGTACTCATGTCTCCTCATGTGTCCTCATGTCTCCTTGTGTGTCCTTGTGTGTCCTCATGTGTCCTCATGTCTCCTCATGTGTCTTCATGTCTCATGTGTCCTCATGTATCTTCATGTGTCCTTATGTCTCCTCATGTGTTCTCATGTCTCCTCATGTGTCCTTGTGTGTCCTCGTGTGTCCTCATGTGTCCTCATGTCTCCTCATGTGTCTTCATGTCTCATGTGTCCTCTTGTCTCCTCATGTCTCCTCATGTGTCCTCATGTCTCCTCATGTGTCCTCATGTGTCCTCATGTCTCCTCATGTCTCCTCATGTGTCCTCATGTCTCCTCATGTGTCCTCATGTGTCATGTGTTCTCGTGTCTCCTCATGTGTCCTTGTGTCTCCCATGTGTCCTCATGTGTCTTCATGTCTCATGTGTCCTCATGTCTCCTCATGTCTCCTCATGTGTCCTCATGAGTCCTCATGTGTTCTCATGTCTCCTCATGTGCCCTCATGTCTCATGTCTCCTCATGTGTCCTCATGTGTCCTCATGTCTCCTCATGTGTTCTCATGTCTCCTCATGTGTCCTCATGTGTCCTCATGTCTCATGCGTCCTCATGTGTCCTCATGTGTTCTCATGTGTCCTCATGTCTCCTCATGTGTCTTCATGTCTCATGTCTCCTCATGTGTCCTCATGTCTCCTCATGTGTCCTCGTGTCTCATGTGTCCTCGTGTGTCCTCGTGTGTCCTCATGTGTCCTCATGTGTCCTCATGTCTCCTCATGTGTCTTCATGTCTCATGTGTCCTCATGTCTCCTCATGTGTCCTCATGTCTTCTCATGTGTTCTCATGTGTCCTCATGTCTACTCATGTGTACTCATGTCTCATGTCTCCTCATGTGTCCTCGTGTGTACTCATGTCTCCTCATGTGTCCTCATGTCTCCTCGTGTGTCCTCATGTGTCCTCATGTCTCCTCATGTGTCTTCATGTCTTATGTGTCCTCATGTCTCCTCATGTGTCCTCATGTGTCCTCATGTCTCCTCATGTGTTCTCATGTCTCCTCATGTGTCCTTGTGTGTCCTCGTGTGTCCTCATGTGTCCTCATGTCTCCTCATGTGTCTTCATGTCTCCTCGTGTGTCCTCATGTGTCCTCATGTCTCCTCATGTGTCTTCATGTCTCATGTGTCCTCATGTGTCCTCATGTGTCTTCATGTCTTATGTGTCCTCATGTCTCCTCATGTGTCCTCATGTGTCCTCATGTCTCCTCATGTGTTCTCATGTCTCCTCATGTGTCCTTGTGTGTCCTCGTGTGTCCTCATGTGTCCTCTTGTCTCCTCATGTGTCCTCATGTCTCCTCGTGTGTCCTCATGTGTCCTCATGTCTCCTCATGTGTCTTCATGTCTCATGTGTCCTCATGTGTCCTCATGTGTCCTCATGTGTCCTCATATGTCCTCATGTGTCCTCATGTCTCCGCATATGTCCTCGTGTCTCCTCATGTGTCCTCATATGTCCTCATGTGTCCTCGTGTCTCCTCATGTCTCCTCATGTGTCCTCATGTGTCTTGTGTCCTCGTGTCTCATTTGTCCTCATGTGTCATGTGTCCTCGTGTCTCCTCATGTGTCCTCGTGTCTCCTCATGTGTCCTCATGTGTCCTCATGTCTCCTCATATATCCTCATGTGTCCTCATGTGTCCTCGTGTCTCCTCATGTGTCCTCATTTGTCCTCATGTGTCATGTGTCCTCGTGTCTCCTCATATGTCCTCATGTGTCCTCATGTCTCCTCATGTGTCCTCATGTGTCATGTGTCCTCGTGTCTCCTCATGTGTCCTCGTGTCTCCTCATGTGTCCTCATGTGTCTTCATGTCTCATGTGTCCTCATGTGTCCTCATGTCTCATGTGTCCTCATGTCTCCTCATGTGTCCTCGTGTCTCCTCATGTGTCTTCATGTGTCCTCATGTCTCCTCATATGTCCTCATGTGTCCTCATGTGTCCTCGTGTCTCCTCATGTGTCCTCATTTGTCCTCATGTGTCATGTGTCCTCGTGTCTCATATGTCCTCATGTGTCCTCATGTCTCCTCATGTGTCCTCGTGTGTCCTCATGTGTCTTCATGTCTCATGTGTCCTCATGTCTCCTCATGTGTCCTCATGTGTCCTCATGTCTCCTCATGTGTCCTTGAGTGTCCTCATGTGTCCTCATGTCTCCTCATGTGTCCTCATGTCTTCTCATGTGTTCTCATGTGTCCTCATGTCTACTCATGTGTACTCATGTCTCATGTCTCCTCATGTGTCCTTGTGTGTCCTCGTGTGTCCTCATGTGTCCTCATGTGTCCTCATGTCTCCTCATGTGTCCTCATGTGTCCTCATGTGTCTTCATGTCTCATGTGTCCTCATGTCTCCTCATGTGTCCTCATGTGTCCTCATGTCTCCTCATGTGTCCTTGAGTGTCCTCATGTGTCCTCATGTCTCCTCATGTGTCCTCATGTCTCCTCATGTGTCCTCATGTCTCCTCATGTGTCCTCATGTGTCTTCATGTCTCATGTCTTCTCATGTGTCCTCATGTCTCCTAATGTGTCTTCATGTCTCATGTCTCCTCATGTGTCCTCATGTCTCCTCATGTGTCCTCGTGTGTCCTCGTGTGTCCTCATGTGTCCTCATGTGTCCTCATGTCTCCTCATGTGTCTTAATGTCTCATGTGTCCTCATGTCTCCTCATGTGTCCTCATGTCTCCTCATGTGTCCTCATGTCTCCTCATGTGTTCTCATGTGTCCTCATGTCTCCTCATGTGTACTCATGTCTCATGTCTCCTCATGTGTCCTCGTGTGTACTCATGTCTCCTCATGTGTCCCCATGTCTCCTTGTGTGTCCTCGTGTGTCCTCATGTGTCCTCATGTCTCCTCATGTGTCTTCATGTCTCATGTGTCCTCTTGTCTCCTCATGTCTCCTCATGTTTTCTCATGTCTCCTCATGTGTCCTTGTGTGTCCTCGTGTGTCCTCATGTGTCCTCATGTGTCTTCATGTCTCATGTGTCCTCTTGTCTCCTCATGTCTCCTCATGTGTCCTCATGTCTCCTCATGTGTCCTCATGTGTCCTCATGTGTCCTCATGTCTCCTCATGTGTCCTCATGTCTCCTCATGTGTCCTCATGTGTCCTCATGTGTCCTCATGTCTCCTCATGTGTCCTCATGTGTCATGTGTTCTCGTGTCTCCTCATGTGTCCTCATGTGTCCTCATGTGTCCTCATGTCTCCTCATGTGTCCTCATGTCTCCTCATGTGTCCTCATGTGTCCTCATGTGTCCTCATGTCTCCTCATGTGTCCTCATGTGTCATGTGTCCTCATGTCTTCATGTCTCATGTCTCCTCATGTGTCCTCATGTCTCATGTGTACTCGTGTGTCCTTGAGTGTCCTCATGTCTCCTCATGTGTCCTTGAGTGTCCTCATGTGTCCTCATGTGTCCTCATGTGTCTTCATGTCTCATGTGTCCTCATGTCTCCTCATGTGTCCTCATGTCTTCTCATGTCTCCTCATGTGTACTCATGTCTCATGTCTCCTCATGTGTCCTCGTGTGTACTCATGTGTCCTTGAGTGTCCTCATGTGTCCTCATGTCTCCTCATGTGTCCTCATGTGTCTTCATGTCTCATGTGTCCTCATGTCTCCTCTTGTGTCCTCATGTGTCCTCATGTCTCCTCATGTGTCCTTGAGTGTCCTCATGTGTCCTCATGTCTCCTCATGTGTCCTCATGTGTCCTCATGTGTCTTCATGTCTCATGTGTCCTCATGTCTCATGTGTCTTAATGTCTCATGTGTCCTCATGTCTCCTCATGTGTCCTCATGTCTCCTCATGTGTCCTTGAGTGTCCTCATGTGTCCTCATGTCTCCTCATGTGTCCTCATGTGTCCTCATGTGTCTTCATGTCTCATGTGTCCTCATGTCTCCTCATGTGTCCTCATGTGTCCTCATGTCTCCTCATGTGTCCTTGAGTGTCCTCATGTGTCCTCATGTCTCCTCATGTGTCCTCATGTCTCCTCATGTGTCCTCATGTCTCCTCATGTGTCCTCATGTGTCTTCATGTCTCATGTCTTCTCATGTGTCCTCATGTCTCCTAATGTGTCTTCATGTCTCATGTCTCCTCATGTGTCCTCATGTCTCCTCATGTGTCCTCGTGTGTCCTCGTGTGTCCTCATGTGTCCTCATGTGTCCTCATGTCTCCTCATGTGTCTTAATGTCTCATGTGTCCTCATGTCTCCTCATGTGTCCTCATGTCTCCTCATGTGTCCTCATGTCTCCTCATGTGTTCTCATGTGTCCTCATGTCTCCTCATGTGTACTCATGTCTCATGTCTCCTCATGTGTCCTCGTGTGTACTCATGTCTCCTCATGTGTCCCCATGTCTCCTTGTGTGTCCTCGTGTGTCCTCATGTGTCCTCATGTCTCCTCATGTGTCTTCATGTCTCATGTGTCCTCTTGTCTCCTCATGTCTCCTCATGTTTTCTCATGTCTCCTCATGTGTCCTTGTGTGTCCTCGTGTGTCCTCATGTGTCCTCATGTGTCTTCATGTCTCATGTGTCCTCTTGTCTCCTCATGTCTCCTCATGTGTCCTCATGTCTCCTCATGTGTCCTCATGTGTCCTCATGTGTCCTCATGTCTCCTCATGTGTCCTCATGTCTCCTCATGTGTCCTCATGTGTCCTCATGTGTCCTCATGTCTCCTCATGTGTCCTCATGTGTCATGTGTTCTCGTGTCTCCTCATGTGTCCTCATGTGTCCTCGTGTCTCCTCATGTGTCCTCATTTGTCCTCATGTGTCATGTGTCCTCGTTTCTCCTCATATGTCCTCATGTGTCCTCATGTGTCCTCATGTGTCTTCATGTCTCATGTGTCCTCATGTCTCCTCATGTGTCCTCATGTGTCCTCATGTCTCCTCATGTGTCCTTTAGTGTCCTCATGTGTCCTCATGTCTCCTCATGTGTCCTCATGTGTCTTCATGTCTCATGTGTCCTCATGTCTCATGCGTCCTCATGTCTCCTCATGTGTCCTCATGTCTCCTCATGTGTCCTCATGTGTCTTCATGTCTCATGTCTCCTCATGTGTCCTAATGTGTCTTCATGTCTCATGTCTCCTCATGTGTCCTCATGTCTCATGTGTACTCGTGTGTCCTCGTGTGTCCTCATGTCTCCTCATGTGTCTTAATGTCTCATGTGTCCTCATGTCTCCTCATGTGTCCTCATGTCTCCTCATGTGTTCTCATGTGTCCTCATGTCTCCTCATGTGTACTCATGTCTCATTTCTCCTCATGTGTCCTCGTGTGTACTCATGTCTCCTCATGTGTCCTCATGTCTCCTCATGTCTCCTCATGTGTTCTCATGTCTCCTCATGTGTCCTTGTGTGTCCTCGTGTGTACTCATGTGTCCTCATGTCTCCTCATGTGTCTTCATGTCTCATGTGTCCTCTTGTCTCCTCATGTCTCCTCATGTGTCCTCATGTGTCCTCATGTGTCCTCATGTCTCCTCATGTGTCCTCATGTCTCCTCATGTGTCCTCATGTGTCATGTGTTCTCGTGTCTCCTCATGTGTCCTTGTGTCTCCCATGTGTCCTCATGTGTCTTCATGTCTCATGTGTCCTCATGTGTCCTCATGTGTCCTCATGAGTCCTCATGTGTTCTCATGTCTCCTCATGTGTCCTCATGTCTCCTCATGTGTCCTCATGTCTCCTCATGTGTTCTCATGTCTCCTCATGTGTCCTCATGCGTCCTCATGTGTCCTCATGTGTTCTCATGTGTCCTCATGTCTCCTCATGTGTCTTCATGTCTCATGTCTCCTCATGTGTCCTCATGTCTCCTCATGTGTCCTCGTGTCTCATGTGTCCTCGTGTGTCCTCATGTGTCCTCATGTGTCCTCATGTGTCTTCATGTCTCATGTGTCCTCATGTCTCCTCATGTGTCCTCATGTCTTCTCATGTGTTCTCATGTGTCCTCATGTCTACTCATGTGTCCTCATGTGTCCTCGTGTGTCCTCATGTGTCCTCATGTCTCCTCATGTGTCTTCATGTCTTATGTGTCCTCATGTGTCCTCATGTCTCCTCATGTGTTCTCATGTCTCCTCATGTGTCCTCATGTCTCCTCATGTGTTCTCATGTCTCCTCATGTGTCCTTGTGTGTCCTCATGTCTCCTCATGTGTCTTCATGTCTCATGTGTCCTTGTCTCCTCATGTGTCCTCGTGTCTCATGTGTCCTCTTGTGTCCTCGTGTGTCCTCATGTGTCCTCATGTGTCCTCATGTCTCCTCATGTGTCTTCATGTCTCATGTGTCCTCGTGTGTCCTCGTGTGTACTCATGTCTCCTCGTGTGTACTCATGTCTCCTCATGTGTCCTCATGTCTCCTCATGTGTCCTTGTGTGTCCTCAAGTCTCCTCATGTGTCTTCATGTCTCATGTGTCCTCATGTCTCCTCATGTGTTTCCCATGTGTCTTCATGTCTCATGTGTCCTCATGTCTCCTCATGTGTCCTCATGTGTCCTCATGTCTCCTCATGTGTCCTTGAGTGTCCTCATGTGTCCTCATGTCTCCTCATGTGTCCTCATCTGTCCTCATGCGTCCTCATGTCTCCTCATGTGTCCTCATGTCTCCTCATGTGTCCTCATGTGTCTTCATGTCTCATGTCTCCTCATGTGTCCTCATGTCTCCTCATGTGTCCTCATGTCTCCTCATGTGTCCTCATGTCTCGTGTGTCCTCGTGTGTCCTCGTGTGTCCTCATGTGTCCTCATGTGTCCTCATGTCTCCTCATGTGTCCTCATGTCTCCTCATGTGTTCTCATGTGTCCTCATGTCTCCTCATGTGTACTCATGTCTCATGTCTCCTCATGTGTCCTCGTGTGTACTCATGTCTCCTCATGTGTCCTCATGTCTCCTTGTGTGTCCTCGTGTGTCCTCATGTGTCCTCATGTCTCCTCATGTGTCTTCATGTCTCATTTGTCCTCATGTGTCCTCATGTGTCCTCATGTCTCCTCATGTGTTCTCATGTCTCCTCATGTGTCCTTGTGTGTCCTCGTGTGTCCTCATGTGTCCTCATGTGTCCTCATGTCTCCTCATGTGTCCTCATGTGTCCTCATGTGTCCTCATGTCTCCTCATGTGTCCTCATGTCTCCTCATGTGTCCTCATGTCTCCTCATGTGTCCTCATGTGTCATGTGTTCTCGTGTCTCCTCATGTGTCCTTGTGTCTCCCATGTGTCCTCATGTGTCTTCATGTCTCATGTGTCCTCATGTGTCCTCATGTCTCCTCATGTCTCCTCATGTGTCCTCATAAGTCCTCATGTGTTCTCATGTCTCCTCATGTGTCCTCATGTCTCCTCATGTGTCCTCATGTGTCATGTGTTCTCGTGTCTCCTCATGTGTCCTCATGTGTCCTCGTGTCTCATGTGTCCTCATTTGTCCTCATTTGTCATGTGTCCTCGTTTCTCCTCATATGTCCTCATGTGTCCTCATGTCTCATGCGTCCTCATGTGTCCTCATGTGTTCTCATGTGTCCTCATGTCTCCTCATGTGTCTTCATGTCTCATGTCTCCTCATGTGTCCTCATGTCTCCTCATGTGTCCTCGTGTCTCATGTGTCCTCGTGTGTCCTCGTGTGTCCTCATGTGTCCTCATGTCTCCTCATGTGACTTCATGTCTCATGTGTCCTCATGTCTCCTCATGTGTCTTCATGTCTTATGTGTCCTCATGTGTCCTCATGTCTCCTCATGTGTTCTCATGTCTCCTCATGTGTCCTTGTGTGTCCTCATGTCTCCTCATGTGTCTTCATGTCTCATGTGTCCTTGTCTCCTCATGTGTCCTCGTGTCTCATGTGTCCTCGTGTGTCCTCGTGTGTCCTCATGTGTACTCATGTCTCATGTCTCCTCATGTGTCCTCGTGTGTACTCATGTCTCCTCATGTGTCCTCATGTCTCCTCATGTGTCTTCATGTCTCATGTGTCCTCATGTCTCCTCATGTGTCCTCATGTCTTCTCATGTGTTCTCATGTGTCCTCATGTCTACTCATGTGTACTCATGTCTCATGTCTCCTCATGTGTCCTCGTGTGTACTCATGTCTCCTCATGTGTCCTCATGTCTCCTCGTGTGTCCTCATGTGTCCTCATGTCTCCTCATGTGTCTTCATGTCTTATGTGTCCTCATGTCTCCTCATGTCTCCTCATGTGTCCTCATGTGTCCTCATGTCTCCTCATGTGTCCTTGTGTGTCCTCGTGTGTCCTCATGTGTCCTCATGTCTCATGTGTCCTCATGTGTCCTCATGTGTCCTCATGTCTCCTCATGTGTCCTCATGTGTCCTCATATGTCCTCATGTGTCCTCATGTCTCCGCATATGTCCTCGTGTCTCCTCATGTGTCCTCATATGTCCTCATATGTCCTCATGTGTCTTCATGTCTCATGTGTCCTCATGTGTCCTCATGTCTCCTCATATGTCCTCGTGTCTCCTCATATGTCCTCATGTGTCCTCGTGTCTCATGTGTCCTCATGTGTCCTCATGTGTCCTCATGTGTCCTCATGTGTCCTCATGTCTCCTCATATGTCCTCATGTCTCCTCATATGTCCTCGTGTCTCCTCATGTGTCCTCATATGTCCTCATATGTCCTCATGTGTCCTCATGTGTCCTCATGTGTCTTGTGACCTCGTGTCTCATTTGTCCTCATGTGTCATGTGTCCTCGTGTCTCCTCATGTGTCCTCGTGTCTTCTCATTTGTCCTCATGTGTCCTCGTGTCTCCTCATGTGTCCTCATTTGTCCTCATGTGTCATGTGTCCTCGTGTCTCCTCGTGTCTCCTCATATGTCCTCATGTGTCCTCATGTCTCCTCATGTCTCCTCATGTGTCTTCATGTCTCATGTGTCCTCATGTCTCCTCATGTGTCCTCATGTCTCCTCATGTGTTCTCATGTGTCCTCATGTCTCCTCATGTGTACTCATGTCTCGTGTGTCCTCATGTGTCCTCATGTCTCCTCATGTGTCTTCATGTCTCATGTGTCCTTGTGTGTCCTCAAGTCTCCTCATGTGTCTTCATGTCTCATGTGTCCTCATGTCTCCTCATGTGTCCTCATGTCTCCTCATGTCTCCTCATGTGTCTTCATGTCTCATGTGTCCTCATGTCTCCTCATGTGTCCTCATGTGTCCTCATGTGTCCTCATGTGTCTTCATGTCTCATGTGTCCTCATGTGTCATCATGTGTCATCATGTGTCCTCATGTGTCCTCATGTCTCCTCATGTGTCCTCATGTGCCTCATGTCTCCTCATCTCTCCTCATGTGTCCTCATGTGTCCTCATGTGTCTTCATGTCTCATGTGTCCTCATGTCTCATGCGTCCTCATGTCTCCTCATGTGTCCTCATGTGTCCTCATGTGTCCTCATGTGTCCTCATGTGTCTTCATGTCTCCTCATGTGTCCTCATGTGTCCTCATGTCTCATGTGTCCTCATGTGTCCTCATGTCTCCTCATGTGTACTCATGTCTCATGTCTCCTCATGTGTCCTCGTGTGTACTCATGTCTCCTCATGTCTCCTCGTGTGTCCTCATGTGTCCTCATGTCTCCTCATGTGTCTTCATGTCTCATGTGTCCTCATGTGTCCTCATGTCTCCTCATGTGTTCTCATGTCTCCTCATGTGTCCTTGTGTGTCCTCGTGTGTCCTCATGTGTCCTCATGTCTCCTCATGTGTCTTCATGTCTCATGTGTCCTCTTGTCTCCTCATGTCTCCTCATGTGTCCTCATGTGTCCTCATGTGTCCATATGTGTCCTCATGTCTCCTCATGTGTCCTCATGTGTCATGTGTTCTCGTGTCTCCTCATGTGTCCTTGTGTCTCCCATGTGTCCTCATGTGTCTTCATGTCTCATGTGTCCTCATGTGTCCTCATGTGTCCTCATGTCTCCTCATGTGTCCTCATGAGTCCTCATGTGTTCTCATGTCTCCTCATGTGTCTTCATGTCTCATGTGTCCTCATGTCTCCTCATGTGTCCTCATGTCTCCTCATGTGTCCTCATGTCTCATGTCTCCTCGTGTGTACTCATGTCTCCTCATGTGTCCTCATGTCTCCTCATGTGTCCTCATGTGTCTTCATGTCTCATGTCTCCTCATGTGTCCTCATGTCTCCTCATGTGTCCTCATGTCTCCTCATGTGTCCTCATGTGTCTTCATGTGTCCTCATGTCTCCTCATGTCTCCTCATGTGTCCTCATGTCTCATGTGTCCTCGTGTGTCCTCATGTGTCCTCATGTGTCCTCATGTCTCCTCATGTGTCTTAATGTCTCATGTGTCCTCATGTCTCCTCATGTGTCCTCATGTGTCATGTGTTCTCGTGTCTCCTCATGTGTCCTCATGTGTCCTCATGTGTCCTCGTGTGTCCTCGTGTGTCCTCATGTGTCCTCATGTCTCCTCATGTGTCTTCATGTCTCATGTGTCCTCGTGTCTCCTCATTTGTCCTCATGTGTCCTCATGTCTCCTCATGTGTCCTCATGTGTCCTCGTGTCTCCTCATGTGTCCTCATTTGTCCTCATGTGTCATGTGTCCTCGTTTCTCCTCATATGTCCTCATGTGTCCTCATGTCTCCTCATGTGTCCTCATGTGTCATGTGTCCTCGTGTCTCCTCATGTGTCCTTGTGTCTCCTCATGTGTCCTCATGTGTCTTCATGTCTCATGTGTCCTCATGTGTCCTCATGTGTTCTCATGTCTCCTCATGTGTCCTCATGTCTCCTCATGTGTCCTCATGTCTCATGTCTCCTCATGTGTCCTCATGTCTCCTCATGTGTCCTCGTGTCTCATGTGTCCTCGTGTGTCCTCATGTGTCCTCATGTCTCCTCATGTGTCTTCATGTCTCATGTGTCCTCGTGTCTCCTCATGTGTCCTCGTGTCTCCTCATTTGTCCTCATGTGTCCTCATGTCTCCTCATGTGTCCTCATGTGTCCTCGTGTCTCCTCATGTGTCCTCATTTGTCCTCATGTGTCATGTGTTCTCATGTGTCCTCATGTCTCCTCATGTGTACTCATGTCTCATGTCTCCTCATGTGTCCTCGTGTGTACTCATGTCTCCTCATGTGTCCTCATGTGTCCTCATGTGTCTTCATGTCTCATGTGTCCTCATGTGTCCTCATGTGTTCTCATGTCTCCTCATGTGTCCTCATGTCTCCTCATGTGTCCTCATGTCTCATGTCTCCTCATTTGTCCTCATGTGTCCTCATGTCTCCTCATGTGTCTTCATGTCTCATGTGTCCTCATGTCTCCTCATGTGTTCTCATGTGTCCTCATGTCTCCTCATGTGTACTCATGTCTCATGTCTCCTCATGTGTCCTCGTGTGTACTCATGTCTCCTCATGTGTCCTCATGTGTCCTCATGTGTCTTCATGTCTCATGTGTCCTCATGTCTCATGTGTCTTAATGTCTCATGTGTCCTCATGTGTCCTCATGTGTCCTCATGTGTCCTCATGTCTCCTCATGTGTCCTCATGTGTCCTCATGTCTCCTCATGTCTCCTCATGTGTCCTCATGTGTCTTCATGTCTCATGTGTCCTCATGTCTCCTCATGTGTCCTCATGTGTCCTCATGTCTCCTCATGTGTCCTTGAGTGTCCTCATGTGTCCTCATGTCTCCTCATGCGTCCTCATGTCTCCTCATGTGTCCTCATGTCTCCTCATGTGTCCTCATGTGTCTTCATGTCTCATGTCTTCTCATGTGTCCTCGTGTCTCCTCATGTGTCCTAATGTGTCTTCATGTCTCATGTCTCCTCATGTGTCCTCATGTCTCCTCATGTGTCCTCATGTCTCATGTGTCCTCGTGTGTCCTCGTGTGTCCTCATGTGTCCTCATGTCTCCTCATGTGTCTTAATGTCTCATGTGTCCTCATGTCTCCTTATGTGTCCTCATGTCTCCTCATGTGTTCTCATGTGTCCTCATGTCTCCTCATGTGTACTCATGTCTCATGTCTCCTCATGTGTCCTCGTGTGTACTCATGTCTCCTCATGTGTCCTCATGTCTCCTTGTGTGTCCTCGTGTGTCCTCATGTGTCCCCATGTCTCCTCATGTGTCTTCATGTCTCATGTGTCCTCATGTGTCCTCATGTGTCCTCGTGTGTCCTCGTGTGTCCTCGTGTGTCCTCGTGTGTCCTCATGTCTCCTCAATTGTCTTCATGTCTCATGTGTCCTCATGTCTCCTCATGTGTCCTCATGTCTCCTCATGTGTTCTCATGTGTCCTCATGTCTCCTCATGTGTACTCATGTCTCATGTCTCCTCATGTGTCCTCGTGTGTCCTCATGTCTCCTCAGGTGTTCTCATGTCTCCTCATGTCTCCTCATGTCTCCTCATGTGTCCTCATGTGTCTTCATGTCTCATGTGTCCTCATGTCTCATGCGTCCTCATGTGTCGTCATGTGTTCTCATGTGTCCTCATGTCTCCTCATGTGTCTTCATGTCTCATGTGTCCTCATGTCTCCTGATGTGTCCTTGTGTGTACTCATGTCTCCTCATGTGTCCTCATGTCTCCTCGTGTGTCCTCGTGTGTCCTCATGTCTCCTCGTGTGTCCTCATGTGTCCTCATGTCTCCTCATGTGTCCTCATGTGTCTTCATGTCTCATGCGTCCTCATGTGTCCTCATGTGTTCTCATGTGTCCTCATGTCTCCTCATGTGTCTTCATGTCTCATGTCTCCTCATGTGTCCTCATGTCTCCTCATGTGTCCTCATGTCTCATGTGTCCTCGTGTGTCCTCGTGTGTCCTCATGTGTCCTCATGTCTCCTCATGTGTCTTCATGTCTCATGTGTCCTCATGTCTCCTCATGTGTCCTCATGTGTCCTCATGTCTCCTCATGTGTACTCATGTCTCATGTCTCCTCATGTGTCCTCGTGTGTACTCATGTCTCCTCATGTGTCCTCATGTCTCCTCATGTGTCCTCGTGTGTCCTCATGTCTCCTCATGTGTCTTCATGTCTCATGTGTCCTCATGTCTCCTCATGTGTCCTCATGTCTCCTCGTGTGTCCTCATGTGTCCTCATGTCTCCTCATGTGTCTTCATGTCTCATGTGTCCTTATGTGTCCTCATGTCTCCGCATATGTCCTCGTGTCTACTCATGTGTCCTCATATGTCCTCATATGTCCTTATGTGTCCTCATGTCTCCTCATGTGTCCTCATGTCTCATGTGTCCTCGTGTGTCCTCATGTGTCCTCATGTGTCCTCATGTCTGCTCATGTGTCTTCATGTCTCATGTGTCCTCATGTGTCCTCATGTCTCCTCATGTGTTCTCATGTGTCCTCATGTCTCCTCATGTGTACTCATGTCTCATGTCTCCTCATGTGTCCTCGTGTGTACTCATGTCTCCTCATGTGTCCTCATGTCTCCTCGTGTGTCCTCATGTCTCCTCATGTGTCTTCATGTCTCATGTGTCCTCATGTCTCCTCATGTGTCCTCATGTGTTCTCATGTCTCTTCATGTGTCCTTGTGTGTCCTCGTGTGTCCTCATGTGTCCTCATGTCTCCTCATTTGTCTTCATGTCTCATATGTCCTCTTGTCTCCTCATGTGTCCTCATGTCTCCTCGTGTGTCCTCATGTGTCTTCATGTCTCCTCATGTGTCTTCATGTCTCATGTGTCCTCATGTGTCCTCATGTGTCCTCATGTCTCCTCATGTGTCCTCATGTGTCCTCATGTGTCCTCATATGTCCTCATGTGTCCTCATGTCTCCGCATATGTCCTCGTGTCTCCTCATGTGTCCTCATATGTCCTCATGTGTCCTCGTGTCTCATGTGTCCTCATGTCTCCTCATGTCTCCTCATGTTTCCTCATGTGTCTTGTGTCCTCGTGTCTCATGTGTCCTCATGTGTCATGTGTCCTCGTGTCTCCTCATGTGTCCTCGTGTCTCCTCATGTGTCCTCATGTGTCCTCGTGTCTCCTCATGTGTCCTCATTTGTCCTCATGTGTCATGTGTCCTCGTGTCTCCTCATATGTCCTCATGTGTCCTCATGTCTCCTCATGTGTCCTCATGTGTCATGTGTCCTCGTGTCTCCTCATGTGTCCTTGTGTCTCCTCATGTGTCCTCATGTGTCTTCATGTCTCATGTGTCCTCATGTGTCCTCATGTCTCCTCATGTGTCCTCATGTCTCCTCATGTGTCCTCATGTGTCCTCATGTCTCCTCATGTGTCTTCATGTCTCATGTGTCCTCATGTCTCCTCATGTGTCCTCATGTCTCCTCATGTGTTCTCATGTGTCCTCATGTCTCCTCATGTGTACTCATGTCTCATGTCTCCTCATGTGTCCTCGTGTGTACTCATGTCTCCTCATGTGTCCTTGTGTGTCCTCATGTCTCCTCATGTGTCTTCATGTCTCATGTGTCCTCATGTCTCCTCATGTGTCCTCATGTCTCATGTCTCCTCATGTGTCCTCGTGTGTACTCATCTCTCCTCATGTGTCCTCATGTCTCCTCATGTGTCCTCATGTCTCCTCATATGTCCTCGTGTCTCCTCATGTGTCCTCATATGTCCTCATGTGTCCTCGTGTCTCATATGTCCTCATGTGTCCTCATTTGTCTTGTGTCCTCGTGTCTCATTTGTCCTCATGTGTCATGTGTCCTCGTGTCTCCTCATGTGTCCTTGTGTCTCCTCATTTGTCCTCATGTGTCCTCATGTCTCCTCATATGTCCTCATGTGTCCTCATGTGTCCTCGTGTCTCCTCATGTGTCCTCATTTGTCCTCATGTGTCATGTGTCCTCGTTTCTCCTCATATGTCCTCATGTTTATGTTCTTCTTATTTTATTTTTTATGTATTATTTTTTATTGTTTATGAAAAATTGCTGGCTATTGTAAAAAAACAATTTCCCAAAGGAGACCTCCTGAGGGATCAATAAAGTTTTACCTTACCTTACCTTACCTTATGTGTCCTCATGTCTCCTCATGTGTTCTCATGTGTCATGTGTCCTTGTGTCTCCTCATGTGTCTTCATGTCTCATGTGTCCTCATGTCTCCTCATGTGTTCTCATGTGTCCTCATGTCTCCTCATGTGTACTCATGTCTCATGTCTCCTCATGTGTCCTCGTGTGTACTCATGTCTCCTTATGTAAGTAAGTAAGTAAGTAATATATATTTATATAGCGCTTTTCGAGACCAGGGTCACAAAGCGCTTTAACAATCAAAACAATACTCAAAACAGTACATACTTCAAAGATCAAGACAACACCGAGAACACAGGAGTTCGAGAAATTCAAGGAAAAGCCTGCACAAATAGAAACGTCTTAAGATGTTTCTTAAAGGAGTCAGTAGACTCCATCAAGCGCAAAGAGAGAGGAAGATTGTTCCAAAGCTTAGGAGCAACAGCCTGAAAAGATTTCTCTCCTCTGGTCCTGAGCCGTGTGCGTGAAACCATCAGTAGATTCTGATCCACAGACCTCAGAGACCGAGCTGGGGTGTAAGGCTGGATCAGATCAGTGATGTAAGGAGGAGCCTGACCATGAATAGGCTCATGTGTCCTTGTGTGTCCTCAAGTCTCCTCATGTGTCTTCATGTCTCATGTGTCCTCATGTCTCCTCATGTGTCCTCATGTGTCTTCATGTCTCATGTGTCCTCATGTCTCCTCATGTGTCCTCATGTCTCCTCATGTGTCCTCATGTCTCCTCATATGTCCTCGTGTCTCCTCATGTGTCCTCATGTGTCCTCATATGTCCTCATGTGTCCTCGTGTCTCATATGTCCTCATGTGTCCTCATTTGTCTTGTGTCCTCGTGTCTCATTTGTCCTTATGTGTCATGTGTCCTCGTGTCTCCTCATGTGTCCTTGTGTCTCCTCATTTGTCCTCATGTGTCCTCATGTCTCCTCATATGTCCTCATGTGTCCTCATGTGTCCTCGTGTCTCCTCATGTGTCCTCATTTGTCCTCATGTGTCATGTGTCCTCGTTTCTCCTCATATGTCCTCATGTGTCCTCATGTCTCCTCATGCGTCATGTGTCCTCGTGTCTCCTCATGTGTCCTTGTGTCTCCTCATGTGTCCTCATGTGTCTTCATGTCTCATGTGTCCTCATGTGTCCTCATGTGTTCTCATGTCTCCTCATGTGTCCTCATGTCTCCTCATGTGTCCTCATGTCTCCTCATGTGTCCTCATGTGTCCTCATGTCTCCTCATGTGTCTTCATGTCTCATGTGTCCTCATGTCTCCTCATGTGTCCTCATGTCTCCTCATGTGTTCTCATGTGTCCTCATGTCTCCTCATGTGTACTCATGTCTCATGTCTCCTCATGTGTCCTCGTGTGTACTCATGTCTCCTCATGTGTCCTTGTGTGTCCTCAAGTCTCCTCATGTGTCTTCATGTCTCATGTGTCCTCATGTCTCCTCATGTGTCCTCATGTGTCTTCATGTCTCATGTGTCCTCATGTCTCCTCATGTGTCCTCATGTGTCCTCATGTCTCTTCATGTGTCCTTGAGTGTCCTCATGTCTCCTCATGTCTCCTCATGTGTCCTCATGTGTCTTCATGTCTCATGTGTCCTCATGTCTCCTCATGTGTCCTCATGTCTCCTCATGTGTCCTCATGTGTCTTCATGTCTCATGTCTCCTCATGTGTCCTCATGTCTCCTCATGTGTCCTCATGTGTCTTCATGTCTCATGTCTCCTCATGTGTCCTCATGTCTCCTCATGTGTCCTCATGTCTCATGTGTCCTCGTGTGTCCTCATGTGTCCTCATGTCTCCTCATGTGTCTAAATGTCTCATGTGTCCTCATGTCTCCTCATGTGTCCTCATGTCTCCTCATGTGTTCTCATGTGTCCTCATGTCTCCTCATGTGTACTCATGTCTCATGTCTCCTCATGTGTCCTCATGTGTACTCATGTCTCCTCATGTGTCCTCATGTCTCCTTGTGTGTCCTCGTGTGTCTTCATGTGTCCTCATGTCTCCTCATGTGTCTTCATGTCTCATGTGTCCTCATGTATCTTCATGTGTCCTCATGTCTCCTCATGTGTTCTCATGTCTCCTCATGTGTCCTTGTGTGTCCTCGTGTGTCCTCATGTGTCCTCATGTCTCCTCATGTGTCTTCATGTCTCATGTGTCCTCTTGTCTCCTCATGTCTCCTCATGTGTCCTCATGTCTCCTCATGTGTCCTCATGTGTCCTCATGTCTCCTCATGTCTCCTCATGTGTCCTCATGTCTCCTCATGTGTCCTCATGTGTCATGTGTTCTCGTGTCTCCTCATGTGTCCTTGTGTCTCCCATGTGTCCTCATGTGTCTTCATGTCTCATGTCTCCTCATGTCTCCTCATGTGTCCTCATGAGTCCTCATGTGTTCTCATGTCTCCTCATGTGCCCTCATGTCTCATGTCTCCTCATGTGTCCTCATGTGTCCTCATGTCTCCTCATGTGTTCTCATGTCTCCTCATGTGTCCTCATGTGTCCTCATGTCTCATGCGTCCTCATGTGTCCTCATGTGTTCTCATGTGTCCTCATGTCTCCTCATGTGTCTTCATGTCTCATGTCTCCTCATGTGTCCTCATGTCTCCTCATGTGTCCTCGTGTCTCATGTGTCCTCGTGTGTCCTCGTGTGTCCTCATGTGTCCTCATGTGTCCTCATGTCTCCTCATGTGTCTTCATGTCTCATGTGTCCTCATGTCTCCTCATGTGTCCTCATGCCTTCTCATGTGTTCTCATGTGTCCTCATGTCTACTCATGTGTACTCATGTGTCCTCATGTCTCATGCGTCCTCATGTGTCCTCATGTGTTCTCATGTGTCCTCATGTCTCCTCATGTGTCTTCATGTCTCATGTCTCCTCATGTGTCCTCATGTCTCCTCATGTCTCCTCATGTGTCTTCATGTCTCATGTCTCCTCATGTGTCCTCATGTCTCCTCATGTGTCCTCATGTCTCATGTGTCCTCGTGTGTCCTCGTGTGTCCTCATGTGTCCTCATGTCTCCTCATGTGTCTTCATGTCTCATGTGTCCTCATGTCTCCTCATGTGTCCTCATGTGTCCTCATGTCTCCTCATGTGTACTCATGTCTCATGTCTCCTCATGTGTCCTCGTGTGTACTCATGTCTCCTCATGTGTCCTCATGTCTCCTCGTGTGTCCTCGTGTGTCCTCATGTCTCCTCATGTGTCTTCATGTCTCATGTGTCCTCATGTCTCCTCATGTGTCCTCATGTCTCCTCGTGTGTCCTCATGTGTCCTCATGTCTCCTCATGTGTCTTCATGTCTCATGTGTCCTCATGTGTCCTCATGTCTCCGCATATGTCCTCGTGTCTACTCATGTGTCCTCATATGTCCTCATGTGTCCTCATGTCTCCTCATGTGTCCTCATGTCTCATGTGTCCTCGTGTGTCCTCGTGTGTCCTCATGTGTCCTCATGTCTCCTCATGTGTCTTCATGCTTCATGTGTCCTCATGTCTCCTCATGTGTCCTCATGTCTCCTCATGTGTTCTCATGTGTCCTCATGTCTCCTCATGTGTACTCATGTCTCATGTCTCCTCATGTGTCCTCGTGTGTACTCATGTCTCCTCATGTGTCCTCATGTCTCCTCGTGTGTCCTCATGTCTCCTCATGTGTCTTCATGTCTCATGTGTCCTCATGTCTCCTCATGTGTCCTCATGTGTCCTCATGTGTTCTCATGTCTCTTCATGTGTCCTTGTGTGTCCTCGTGTGTCCTCATGTGTCCTCATGTCTCCTCATTTGTCTTCATGTCTCATATGTCCTCTTGTCTCCTCATGTGTCCTCATGTCTCCTCGTGTGTCCTCATGTGTCCTCATGTCTCCTCATGTGTCTTCATGTCTCATGTGTCCTCATGTGTCCTCATGTGTCCTCATGTGTCCTCATGTCTCCTCATGTGTCCTCATGTGTCCTCATGTCTCCGCATATGTCCTCGTGTCTCCTCATGTGTCCTCATATGTCCTCATGTGTCCTCGTGTCTCATGTGTCCTCATGTCTCCTCATGTCTCCTCATGTGTCCTCATGTGTCTTGTGTCCTCGTGTCTCATGTGTCCTCATGTGTCATGTGTCCTCGTGTCTCCTCATGTGTCCTCGTGTCTCCTCATGTGTCCTCATTTGTCCTCATGTGTCATGTGTCCTCGTGTCTCCTCATATGTCCTCATGTGTCCTCATGTCTCCTCATGTGTCCTCATGTGTCATGTGTCCTCGTGTCTCCTCATGTGTCCTTGTGTCTCCTCATGTGTCCTCATGTGTCTTCATGTCTCATGTGTCCTCATGTGTCCTCATCTGTCCTCATGTGTCCTCATGTCTCCTCATGTGTCCTCATGTCTCCTCATGTGTCCTCATGTGTCCTCATGTCTCCTCATGTGTCTTCATGTCTCATGTGTCCTCATGTCTCCTCATGTGTCCTCATGTCTCCTCATGTGTTCTCATGTGTCCTCATGTCTCCTCATGTGTACTCATGTCTCATGTGTCCTCATGTCTCCTCATGTGTCCTCATGTCTCCTCATGTCTCCTCATGTGTCCTCATGTCTCCTCGTGTGTCCTCGTGTGTCCTCATGTCTCCTCATGTGTCTTCATGTCTCATGTGTCCTCATGTCTCCTCATGTGTCCTCATGTCTCCTCGTGTGTCCTCATGTGTCCTCATGTCTCCTCATGTCTCATGTGTCCTCATGTGTCCTCATGTCTCCTCATGTGTCCTCATGTCTCCGCATATGTCCTCGTGTCTACTCATGTGTCCTCATATGTCCTCATATGTCCTCATGTGTCCTCATGTCTCCTCATGTGTCCTCATGTCTCATGTGTCCTCGTGTGTCCTCGTGTGTCCTCATGTGTCCTCATGTCTCCTCATGTGTCTTCATGTCTCATGTGTCCTCATGTCTCCTCATGTGTCCTCATGTCTCCTCATGTGTTCTCATGTGTCCTCATGTCTCCTCATGTGTACTCATGTCTCATGTCTCCTCATGTGTCCTCGTGTGTACTCATGTCTCCTCATGAGTCCTCATGTCTCCTCGTGTGTCCTCATGTCTCCTCATGTGTCTTCATGTCTCATGTGTCCTCATGTCTCCTCATGTGTCCTCATGTGTCCTCATGTGTTCTCATGTCTCTTCATGTGTCCTTGTGTGTCCTCGTGTGTCCTCATGTGTCCTCATGTCTCCTCATTTGTCTTCATGTCTCATATGTCCTCTTGTCTCCTCATGTGTCCTCATGTCTCCTCGTGTGTCCTCATGTGTCCTCATGTCTCCTCATGTGTCTTCATGTCTCATGTGTCCTCATGTGTCCTCATGTGTCCTCATGTCTCCTCATGTGTCCTCATGTGTCCTCATATGTCCTCATGTGTCCTCATGTCTCCGCATATGTCCTCGTGTCTCCTCATGTGTCCTCATATGTCCTCATGTGTCCTCGTGTTTCATGTGTCCTCATGTCTCCTCATGTCTCCTCATGTGTCCTCATGTGTCTTGTGTCCTCGTGTCTCATGTGTCCTCATGTGTCATGTGTCCTCGTGTCTCCTCATGTGTCCTCGTGTCTCCTCATGTGTCCTCATGTGTCCTCGTGTCTCCTCATGTGTCCTCATTTGTCCTCATGTGTCATGTGTCCTCGTGTCTCCTCATATGTCCTCATGTGTCCTCATGTCTCCTCATGTGTCCTCATGTGTCATGTGTCCTCGTGTCTCCTCATGTGTCCTTGTGTCTCCTCATGTGTCTTCATGTGTCTTCATGTCTCATGTGTCCTCATGTGTCCTCATGTCTCCTCATGTGTCCTCATGTCTCCTCATGTGTCCTCATGTCTCCTCATGTGCCTTCATGTCTCATGTGTCCTCATGTCTCCTCATGTGTCCTCATGTCTCCTCATGTGTTCTCATGTGTCCTCATGTCTCCTCATGTGTACTCATGTCTCATGTCTCCTCATGTGTCCTCGTGTGTACTCATGTCTCCTCATGTGTCCTTGTGTGTCCTCATGTCTCCTCATGTGTCTTCATGTCTCATGTGTCCTCATGTCTCCTCATGTGTCCTCATGTCTCATGTCTCCTCATGTTTCCTCGTGTGTACTCATCTCTCCTCATGTGTCCTCATGTCTCCTCATGTGTCCTCATGTCTCCTCATATGTCCTCGTGTCTCCTCATGTGTCCTCATATGTCCTCATGTGTCCTCGTGTCTCATATGTCCTCATGTGTCCTCATTTGTCTTGTGTCCTCGTGTCTCATTTGTCCTCATGTGTCATGTGTCCTCGTGTCTCCTCATGTGTCCTTGTGTCTCCTCATTTGTCCTCATGTGTCCTCATGTCTCCTCATATGTCCTCATGTGTCCTCATGTGTCCTCGTGTCTCCTCATGTGTCCTCATTTGTCCTCATGTGTCATGTGTCCTCGTTTCTCCTCATATGTCCTCATGTGTCCTCATGTCTCCTCATGTGTTCTCATGTGTCATGTGTCCTCGTGTCTCCTCATGTGTCCTTGTGTCTCCTCATGTGTCTTCATGTCTCATGTGTCCTCATGTGTCCTCATGTGTTCTCATGTCTCCTCATGTGTCCTCATGTCTCCTCATGTGTCCTCATGTCTCATGTCTCCTCATGTGTCCTCATGTGTCCTCATGTCTCCTCATGTGTCTTCATGTCTCATGTGTCCTCATGTCTCCTCATGTGTCCTCATGTCTCCTCATGTGTTCTCATGTGTCCTCATGTCTCCTCATGTGTACTCATGTCTCATGTCTCCTCATGTGTCCTCGTGTGTACTCATGTCTCCTTATGTAAGTAAGTAAGTAAGTAATATATATTTATATAGCGCTTTTCGAGACCAGGGTCACAAAGCGCTTTAACAATCAAAACAATACTCAAAACAGTACATACTTCAAAGATCAAGACAACACCGAGAACAACACAGGAGTTCGAGAAATTCAAGGAAAAGCCTGCACAAATAGAAACGTCTTAAGATGTTTCTTAAAGGAGTCAGTAGACTCCATCAAGCGCAAAGAGAGAGGAAGATTGTTCCAAAGCTTAGGAGCAACAGCCTGAAAAGATTTCTCTCCTCTGGTCCTGAGCCGTGTGCGTGGAACCATCAGTAGATTCTGATCCACAGACCTCAGAGACCGAGCTGGGGTGTAAGGCTGGATCAGATCAGTGATGTAAGGAGGAGCCTGACCATGAATAGGCTCATGTGTCCTTGTGTGTCCTCAAGTCTCCTCATGTGTCTTCATGTCTCATGTGTCCTCATGTCTCCTCATGTGTCCTCATGTGTCTTCATGTCTCATGTGTCCTCATGTGTCCTCATGTGTCCTCATGTGTCCTCATGTCTCCTCATGTGTCCTCATGTCTCCTCATATGTCCTCGTGTCTCCTCATGTGTCCTCATATGTCCTCATGTGTCCTCGTGTCTCATATGTCCTCATGTGTCCTCATTTGTCTTGTGTCCTCGTGTCTCATTTGTCCTTATGTGTCATGTGTCCTCGTGTCTCCTCATGTGTCCTTGTGTCTCCTCATTTGTCCTCATGTGTCCTCATGTCTCCTCATATGTCCTCATGTGTCCTCATGTGTCCTCGTGTCTCCTCATGTGTCCTCATTTGTCCTCATGTGTCATGTGTCCTCGTTTCTCCTCATATGTCCTCATGTGTCCTCATGTCTCCTCATGTGTCCTCATGTGTCATGTGTCCTCGTGTCTCCTCATGTGTCCTTGTGTCTCCTCATGTGTCCTCATGTGTCTTCATGTCTCATGTGTCCTCATGTGTCCTCATGTGTTCTCATGTCTCCTCATGTGTCCTCATGTCTCCTCATGTGTCCTCATGTCTCATGTCTCCTCATGTGTCCTCATGTGTCCTCATGTCTCCTCATGTGTCTTCATGTCTCATGTGTCCTCATGTCTCCTCATGTGTCCTCATGTCTCCTCATGTGTTCTCATGTGTCCTCATGTCTCCTCATGTGTACTCATGTCTCATGTCTCCTCATGTGTCCTCGTGTGTACTCATGTCTCCTCATGTGTCCTTGTGTGTCCTCAAGTCTCCTCATGTGTCTTCATGTCTCATGTGTCCTCATGTCTCCTCATGTGTCCTCATGTGTCTTCATGTCTCATGTGTCCTCATGTCTCCTCATGTGTCCTCATGTGTCCTCATGTCTCTTCATGTGTCCTTGAGTGTCCTCATGTCTCCTCATGTCTCCTCATGTGTCCTCATGTGTCTTCATGTCTCATGTGTCCTCATGTCTCCTCATGTGTCCTCATGTCTCCTCATGTGTCCTCATGTGTCTTCATGTCTCATGTCTCCTCATGTGTCCTCATGTCTCCTCATGTGTCCTCATGTGTCTTCATGTCTCATGTCTCCTCATGTGTCCTCATGTGTCCTCATGTCTCATGTGTCCTCGTGTGTCCTCATGTGTCCTCATGTCTCCTCATGTGTCTAAATGTCTCATGTGTCCTCATGTCTCCTCATGTGTCCTCATGTCTCCTCATGTGTCCTCATGTCTCCTCATGTGTACTCATGTCTCATGTCTCCTCATGTGTCCTCATGTGTACTCATGTCTCCTCATGTGTCCTCATGTCTCCTTGTGTGTCCTTGTGTGTCCTCATGTGTCCTCATGTCTCCTCATGTGTCTTCATGTCTCATGTGTCCTCATGTATCTTCATGTGTCCTTATGTCTCCTCATGTGTTCTCATGTCTCCTCATGTGTCCTTGTGTGTCCTCGTGTGTCCTCATGTGTCCTCATGTCTCCTCATGTGTCTTCATGTCTCATGTGTCCTCTTGTCTCCTCATGTCTCCTCATGTGTCCTCATGTCTCCTCATGTGTCCTCATGTGTCCTCATGTCTCCTCATGTCTCCTCATGTGTCCTCATGTCTCCTCATGTGTCCTCATGTGTCATGTGTTCTCGTGTCTCCTCATGTGTCCTTGTGTCTCCCATGTGTCCTCATGTGTCTTCATGTCTCATGTGTCCTCATGTCTCCTCATGTCTCCTCATGTGTCCTCATGAGTCCTCATGTGTTCTCATGTCTCCTCATGTGCCCTCATGTCTCATGTCTCCTCATGTGTCCTCATGTGTCCTCATGTCTCCTCATGTGTTCTCATGTCTCCTCATGTGTCCTCATGTGTCCTCATGTCTCATGCGTCCTCATGTGTCCTCATGTGTTCTCATGTGTCCTCATGTCTCCTCATGTGTCTTCATGTCTCATGTCTCCTCATGTGTCCTCATGTCTCCTCATGTGTCCTCGTGTCTCATGTGTCCTCGTGTGTCCTCGTGTGTCCTCATGTGTCCTCATGTGTCCTCATGTCTCCTCATGTGTCTTCATGTCTCATGTGTCCTCATGTCTCCTCATGTGTCCTCATGTCTTCTCATGTGTTCTCATGTGTCCTCATGTCTACTCATGTGTACTCATGTCTCATGTCTCCTCATGTGTCCTCGTGTGTACTCATGTCTCCTCATGTGTCCTCATGTCTCCTCGTGTGTCCTCATGTGTCCTCATGTCTCCTCATGTGTCTTCATGTCTTATGTGTCCTCATGTCTCCTCATGTGTCCTCATGTGTCCTCATGTCTCCTCATGTGTTCTCATGTCTCCTCATGTGTCCTTGTGTGTCCTCGTGTGTCCTCATGTGTCCTCATGTCTCCTCATGTGTCTTCATGTCTCCTCGTGTGTCCTCATGTGTCCTCATGTCTCCTCATGTGTCTTCATGTCTCATGTGTCCTCATGTGTCCTCATGTGTCTTCATGTCTTATGTGTCCTCATGTCTCCTCATGTGTCCTCATGTGTCCTCATGTCTCCTCATGTGTTCTCATGTCTCCTCATGTGTCCTTGTGTGTCCTCGTGTGTCCTCATGTGTCCTCTTGTCTCCTCATGTGTCCTCATGTCTCCTCGTGTGTCCTCATGTGTCCTCATGTCTCCTCATGTGTCTTCATGTCTCATGTGTCCTCATGTGTCCTCATGTGTCCTCATGTGTCCTCATATGTCCTCATGTGTCCTCATGTCTCCGCATATGTCCTCGTGTCTCCTCATGTGTCCTCATATGTCCTCATGTGTCCTCGTGTCTCCTCATGTCTCCTCATGTGTCCTCATGTGTCTTGTGTCCTCGTGTCTCATTTGTCCTCATGTGTCATGTGTCCTCGTGTCTCCTCATGTGTCCTCGTGTCTCCTCATGTGTCCTCATGTGTCCTCATGTCTCCTCATATATCCTCATGTGTCCTCATGTGTCCTCGTGTCTCCTCATGTGTCCTCATTTGTCCTCATGTGTCATGTGTCCTCGTGTCTCCTCATATGTCCTCATGTGTCCTCATGTCTCCTCATGTGTCCTCATGTGTCATGTGTCCTCGTGTCTCCTCATGTGTCCTCGTGTCTCCTCATGTGTCCTCATGTGTCTTCATGTCTCATGTGTCCTCATGTGTCCTCATGTCTCATGTGTCCTCATGTCTCCTCATGTGTCCTCGTGTCTCCTCATGTGTCTTCATGTGTCCTCATGTCTCCTCATATGTCCTCATGTGTCCTCATGTGTCCTCGTGTCTCCTCATGTGTCCTCATTTGTCCTCATGTGTCATGTGTCCTCGTGTCTCATATGTCCTCATGTGTCCTCATGTCTCCTCATGTGTCCTCGTGTGTCATGTGTCCTCGTGTCTCCTCATGTGTCCTCATGTCTCTTCATGTCTCATGTGTCCTCATGTGTCCTCATGTGTCCTCGTGTATCCTCATGTGTCCTCGTGTCTCCTCATTTGTCCTCATGTGTCCTCGTGTCTCCTCATGTGTCCTCATTTGTCCTCATGTGTCATGTGTCCTCGTGTCTCCTCGTGTCTCCTCATATGTCCTCATGTGTCCTCATGTCTCCTCATGTGTCTTCATGTCTCATGTGTCCTCATGTCTCCTCATGTCTCCTCATGTGTTCTCATGTGTCCTCATGTCTCCTCATGTGTACTCATGTCTCATGTCTCCTCATGTGTCCTCGTGTGTACTCATGTCTCCTCATGTGTCCTTGTGTGTCCTCAAGTCTCCTCATGTGTCTTCATGTCTCATGTGTCCTCATGTCTCCTCATGTGTCCTCATGTGTCCTCATGTGTCCTCATGTGTCCTCATGTGTCTTCATGTCTCATGTGTCCTCATGTCTCATGCGTCCTCATGTCTCCTCATGTGTCCTCATGTGTCCTCATGTGTCCTCATGTGTCATCATGTGTCATCATGTGTCCTCATGTGTCCTCATGTGTCCTCATGTGTCCTCATGTGTCCTCATTTGTCTTGTGTCCTCGTGTCTCATTTGTCCTCATGTGTCATGTGTCCTCGTGTCTCCTCATGTGTCCTCGTGTCTCCTCATTTGTCCTCATGTGTACTCATGTCTCCTCATATGTCCTCATGTGTCCTCGTGTCTCCTCATGTGTCCTCATTTGTCCTCATGTGTCATGTGTCCTCGTTTCTCCTCATATGTCCTCATGTGTCCTCATGTCTCCTCATGTGTCCTCATGTGTCATGTGTCCTTGTGTCTCCTCATGTGTCCTTGTGTCTCCTCATGTGTCCTCGTGTGTCCTCATGTGTCCTCATGTCTCCTCATGTGTCTTCATGTCTCATGTGTCCTCATGTCTCCTCATGTGTCCTCATGTCTCCTCATGTGTTCTCATGTGTCCTCATGTCTCCTCATGTGTACTCATGTCTCATGTCTCCTCATGTGTCCTCGTGTGTACTCATGTCTCCTATTGTGTCCTTGTGTGTCCTCATGTCTCCTCATGTGTCTTCATGTCTCATGTGTCCTCATGTCTCCTCATGTGTCCTCATGTGTCCTCATGTCTCATGTCTCCTCATGTGTCCTCGTGTGTACTCATGTCTCCTCATGTGTCCTCATGTCTCCTCATATGTCCTTGTGTCTCCTCATGTGTCCTCATATGTCCTCATGTGTCCTCGTGTCTCATGTGTCCTCATGTGTCCTCATTTGTCTTGTGTCCTCGTGTCTCATTTGTCCTCATGTGTCATGTGTCCTCGTGTCTCCTCATGCGTCCTCGTGTCTCCTAATTTGTCCTCATGTGTCCTCATGTCTCCTCATATGTCCTCATGTGTCCTCATGTGTCCTCGTGTCTCCTCATGTGTCCTCATTTGTCCTCATGTGTCATGTGTCCTCGTTTCTCCTCATATGTCCTCATGTGTCCTCATGTCTCCTCATGTGTCCTCATGTGTCATGTGTCCTCGTGTCTCCTCATGTGTCCTTGTGTCTCCTCATGTGTCCTCATGTGTCTTCATGTCTCATGTGTCCTCATGTGTCCTCATGTGTTCTCATGTCTCCTCATGTGTCCTCATGTCTCCTCATGTGTTCTCATGTCTCCTCATGTGTCCTTGTGTGTCCTCGTGTGTCCTCATGTGTCCTCATGTCTCCTCATGTGTCTTCATGTCTCATGTGTCCTCATGTCTCCTCGTGTGTCCTCATGTGTCCTCATGTCTCCTCATGTGTCTTCATGTCTCATGTGTCCTCATGTCTCCGCATATGTCCTCGTGTCTCCTCATGTGTCCTCATATGTCCTCATATGTCCTCATGTGTCCTCGTGTCTCAAGTGTCCTCATGTCTCCTCATGTCTCCTCATGTGTCCTCATGTGTCTTGTGTCCTCGTGTCTCATGTGTCCTCATGTGTCATGTGTCCTCGTGTCTCCTCATGTGTCCTCGTGTCTCCTCATGTGTCCTCATATGTCCTCATGTCTCCTCATATGTCCACATGTGTCCTCGTGTCTCCTCGTGTGTCCTCATTTGTCCTCATGTGTCATGTGTCCTCGTGTCTCCTCATATGTCCTCATGTGTCCTCATGTCTCCTCATGTGTCCTCATGTGTCATGTGTCCTCGTGTCTCCTCATGTGTCCTTGTGTCTCCTCATGTGTCCTCATGTGTCTTCATGTCTCATGTGTCCTCATGTGTCCTCATGTGTTCTCATGTCTCCTCATGTGTCCTCATGTCTCCTCATGTGTCCTCATGTCTCCTCATGTGTTCTCATGTCTCCTCATGTGTCCTCATGTGTCCTCATGTGTCTTCATGTCTCCTCATGTGTCCTCATGTGTCCTCAAGTCTCATGTCTCCTCATGTTTCCTCATGTGTCCTCATGTCTCATGTGTCCTCGTGTGTCCTCGTGTGTCCTCATGTGTCCTCATGTCTCCTCATGTGTCTTCATGTCTCATGTGTCCTCATATCTCCTCATGTGTCCTCATGTCTCCTCATGTGTTCTCATGTCTCCTCATGTGTCCTCGTGTGTACTCATGTCTCCTCATGTGTACTCATGTCTCATGTCTCCTCATCTGTCCTCGTGTGTACTCAAGTCTCCTCATGTGTCCTTGTGTGTCCTCATGTCTCATGTGTCTTCATGTCTCATGTGTCCTCATGTCTCCTCATGTGTCCCCATGTCTCATGTCTCCTCATGTGTCCTTGTGTGTACTCATGTCTCCTCATGTGTCCTCATGTCTCCTCATATGTCCTCGTGTCTCCTCATGTGTCCTCATATGTCCTCATATGTCCTCATGTGTCCTCGTGTCTCATGTGTCCTCATGTGTCCTCATGTGTCCTCATTTGTCTTGTGTCCTCGTGTCTCATTTGTCCTCATGTGTCATGTGTCCTCGTGTCTCCTCATGTGTCCTCGTGTCTCCTCATGTGTCCTCGTGTCTCCTCATTTGTCCTCATGTGTACTCATGTCTCCTCATATGTCCTCATGTGTCCTCGTGTTTCCTCATGTGTCCTCATTTGTCCTCATGTGTCATGTGTCCTCGTTTCTCCTCATATGTCCTCATGTGTCCTCATGTCTCCTCATGTGTCCTCATGTGTCATGTGTCCTTGTGTCTCCTCATGTGTCCTTGTGTCTCCTCATGTGTCCTCGTGTGTCCTCATGTGTCCTCATGTCTCCTCATGTGTCTTCATGTCTCATGTGTCCTCATGTCTCCTCATGTGTCCTCATGTCTCCTCATGTGTTCTCATGTGTCCTCATGTCTCCTCATGTGTACTCATGTCTCATGTCTCCTCATGTGTCCTCGTGTGTACTCATGTCTCCTATTGTGTCCTTGTGTGTCCTCATGTCTCCTCATGTGTCTTCATGTCTCATGTGTCCTCATGTCTCCTCATGTGTCCTCATGTCTCATGTCTCCTCATGTGTCCTCGTGTGTACTCATGTCTCCTCATGTGTCCTCATGTCTCCTCATATGTCCTTGTGTCTCCTCATGTGTCCTCATATGTCCTCATGTGTCCTCGTGTCTCATGTGTCCTCATGTGTCCTCATTTGTCTTGTGTCCTCGTGTCTCATTTGTCCTCATGTGTCATGTGTCCTCGTGTCTCCTCATGCGTCCTCGTGTCTCCTAATTTGTCCTCATGTGTCCTCATGTCTCCTCATATGTCCTCATGTGTCCTCATGTGTCCTCGTGTCTCCTCATGTGTCCTCATTTGTCCTCATGTGTCATGTGTCCTCGTTTCTCCTCATATGTCCTCATGTGTCCTCATGTCTCCTCATGTGTCCTCATGTGTCATGTGTCCTCGTGTCTCCTCATGTGTCCTTGTGTCTCCTCATGTGTCCTCATGTGTCTTCATGTCTCATGTGTCCTCATGTGTCCTCATGTGTTCTCATGTCTCCTCATGTGTCCTCATGTCTCCTCATGTGTCCTCATGTCTCCTCATGTGTCTTCATGTCTCATGTGTCCTCATGTCTCCTCATGTGTCCTCATGTCTCCTCATGTTTTCTCATGTGTCCTCATGTCTCCTCATGTGTACTCATGTCTCATGTCTCCTCAAGTGTCCTCGTGTGAACTCATGTCTCCTCATGTGTCCTTGTGTGTCCTCAAGTCTCCTCATGTGTCTTCATGTCTCATGTGTCCTCATGTCTCCTCATGTGTCCTCATGTCTCCTCATGTGTCCTCATGTGTCCTCATGTCTCCTCATGTGTCTTCATGTCTCATGTGTCCTCATATCTCCTCATGTGTCCTCATGTCTCCTCATGTGTTCTCATGTCTCCTCATGTGTCCTCGTGTGTACTCATGTCTCCTCATGTGTACTCATGTCTCATGTCTCCTCATCTGTCCTCGTGTGTACTCAAGTCTCCTCATGTGTCCTTGTGTGTCCTCATGTCTCATGTGTCTTCATGTCTCATGTGTCCTCATGTCTCCTCATGTGTCCCCATGTCTCATGTCTCCTCATGTGTCCTTGTGTGTACTCATGTCTCCTCATGTGTCCTCATGTCTCCTCATATGTCCTCGTGTCTCCTCATGTGTCCTCATATGTCCTCATATGTCCTCATGTGTCCTCGTGTCTCATGTGTCCTCATGTGTCCTCATGTGTCCTCATTTGTCTTGTGTCCTCGTGTCTCATTTGTCCTCATGTGTCATGTGTCCTCGTGTCTCCTCATGTGTCCTCGTGTCTCCTCATTTGTCCTCATGTGTACTCATGTCTCCTCATATGTCCTCATGTGTCCTCGTGTTTCCTCATGTGTCCTCATTTGTCCTCATGTGTCATGTGTCCTCGTTTCTCCTCATATGTCCTCATGTGTCCTCATGTCTCCTCATGTGTCCTCATGTGTCATGTGTCCTTGTGTCTCCTCATGTGTCCTTGTGTCTCCTCATGTGTCCTCGTGTGTCCTCATGTGTCTTCATGTCTCATGTGTCCTCATGTCTCCTCATGTGTCCTCATGTCTCCTCATGTGTTCTCATGTGTCCTCATGTCTCCTCATGTGTACTCATGTCTCATGTCTCCTCATGTGTCCTCGTGTGTACTCATGTCTCCTATTGTGTCCTTGTGTGTCCTCATGTCTCCTCATGTGTCTTCATGTCTCATGTGTCCTCATGTCTCCTCATGTGTCCTCATGTCTCATGTCTCCTCATGTGTCCTCGTGTGTACTCATGTCTCCTCATGTGTCCTCATGTCTCCTCATATGTCCTTGTGTCTCCTCATGTGTCCTCATATGTCCTCATGTGTCCTCGTGTCTCATGTGTCCTCATGTGTCCTCATTTGTCTTGTGTCCTCGTGTCTCATTTGTCCTCATGTGTCATGTGTCCTCGTGTCTCCTCATGCGTCCTCGTGTCTCCTAATTTGTCCTCATGTGTCCTCATGTCTCCTCATATGTCCTCATGTGTCCTCATGTGTCCTCGTGTCTCCTCATGTGTCCTCATTTGTCCTCATGTGTCATGTGTCCTCGTTTCTCCTCATATGTCCTCATGTGTCCTCATGTCTCCTCATGTGTCCTCATGTGTCATGTGTCCTCGTGTCTCCTCATGTGTCCTTGTGTCTCCTCATGTGTCCTCATGTGTCTTCATGTCTCATGTGTCCTCATGTGTCCTCATGTGTTCTCATGTCTCCTCATGTGTCCTCATGTCTCCTCATGTGTCCTCATGTCTCCTCATGTGTCTTCATGTCTCATGTGTCCTCATGTCTCCTCATGTGTCCTCATGTCTCCTCATGTTTTCTCATGTGTCCTCATGTCTCCTCATGTGTACTCATGTCTCATGTCTCCTCAAGTGTCCTCGTGTGAACTCATGTCTCCTCATGTGTCCTTGTGTGTCCTCAAGTCTCCTCATGTGTCTTCATGTCTCATGTGTCCTCATGTCTCCTCATGTGTCCTCATGTCTCCTCATGTGTCCTCATGTGTCCTCATGTCTCCTCATGTGTCCTTGAGTGTCCTCATGTGTCCTCATGTCTCCTCATGTCTCCTCATGTGTCCTCATGTGTCTTCATGTCTCATGTGTCCTCATGTGTCCTCATGTCTCCTCATGTGTCCTTGAGTGTCCTCATGTGTCCTCATGTGTCCTCATGTGTCTTCATGTCTCATGCGTCCTCATGTCTCCTCATGTGTCCTCATGTCTCCTCATGTGTCCTCATGTGTCTTCATGTCTCATGTGTCCTCATGTGTCCTCATGTCTCCTCATGTGTCCTCATGTCTCTTCATGTCTCATGTCTCCTCATGTGTCCTCATGTCTCCTCATGTGTCCTCATGTCTCATGTGTCCTCGTGTGTCTTAATGTCTCATGTGTCCTCATGTCTCCTCATGTGTCCTCATGTCTCCTCATGTGTTCTCATGTGTCCTCATGTCTCCTCATGTGTACTCATGTCTCATGTCTCCTCATGTGTCCTCGTGTGTACTCATGTCTCCTCATGTGTCCTCATGTCTCCTTGTGTGTCCTCGTGTGTCCTCATGTCTCCTCATGTGTCTTCATGTCTCATGTGTCCTCATGTGTCCTCATGTCTCCTCATGTGTCCTCGTGTGTCCTCGTGTGTCCTCGTGTGTCCTCATGTGTCCTCATGTGTCCTCATGTCTCCTCAATTGTCTTCATGTCTCATGTGTCCTCATGTCTCCTCATGTGTCCTCATGTCTCCTCATGTGTTCTCATGTGTCCTCATGTCTCCTCATGTGTCCTCATGTCTCATGCGTCCTCATGTGTCGTCATGTGTTCTCATGTGTCCTCATGTCTCCTCATGTGTCTTCATGTCTCATGTCTCCTCATGTGTCCTCATGTCTCCTCATGTGTCCTCATGTCTCATGTGTCCTCGTGTGTCCTCATGTCTCCTCATGTCTCATGCGTCCTCATGTCTCCATGTGTCCTCGTGTGTACTCATGTCTCCTCATGTGTCCTCATGTCTCCTCGTGTGTCCTTGTGTGTCCTCATGTCTCCTCATGTGTCCTCGTGTGTACTCATGTCTCCTCATGTGTCCTCATGTCTACTCATGTGTCCTCGTGTGTCCTCATGTGTCCTCATGTCTCCTCATGTGTCCTCATGTGTCTTCATGTCTCATGTGTCCTCATGTGTCCTCATGTCTCATGCGTCCTCATGTGTCCTCATGTCTCCTCATGTGTCTTCATGTCTCATGTCTCCTCATGTGTCCTCATGTTTCCTCATGTGTCCTCATGTCTCATGTGTCCTCGTGTGTCCTCGTGTGTCCTCATGTCTCCTCATGTGTCTTCATGTCTCATGTGTCCTCATGTCTTCTCATGTGTCCTCATGTGTCCTCATGTCTCCTCATGTGTACTCATGTCTCATGTCTCCTCATGTGTCCTCGTGTGTCTTCATGTCTCATGTGTCCTCATGTCTCCTCATGTGTCCTCGTGTGTACTCATGTCTCCTCATGTGTCCTCATGTCTCCTCATGTCTCCTCATGTGTCTTCATGTCTCATGTCTCCTCATGTGTCCTCATGTCTCCTCATGTGTCCTCATGTCTCATGTGTCCTCGTGTGTCCTCGTGTGTCCTCATGTGTCCTCATGTCTCCTCATGTGTCTTCATGTCTCATGTCTCCTCGTGTCTCCTCATGTGTCCTCATATGTCCTCATGTCTCCTCATATGTCCTCATGTGTCCTCGTGTCTCCTCTTGTGTCCTCATTTGTCCTCATGTGTCATGTGTCCTCGTGTCTCCTCATATGTCCTCATGTGTCCTCATGTCTCCTCATGTGTCCTCATGTGTCATGTGTCCTCGTGTCTCCTCATGTGTCCTTGTGTCTCCTCATGTGTCCTCATGTGTCCTCATGTCTCCTCATGTGTCATGTGTCCTCATGTGTTCTCATGTCTCCTCATGTGTCCTCATGTCTCCTCATGTGTCCTCATGTCTCCTCATGTGTCATGCGTCCTCATGTCTCCATGTGTCCTCGTGTGTACTCATGTCTCCTCATGTGTCCTCATGTCTCCTCGTGTGTCCTTGTGTGTCCTCATGTCTCCTCATGTGTCCTCGTGTGTACTCATGTCTCCTCATGTGTCCTCATGTCTACTCGTGTGTCCTCGTGTGTCCTCATGTGTCCTCATGTCTCCTCATGTGTCCTCATGTGTCTTCATGTCTCATGTGTCCTCATGTGTCCTCATGTCTCATGCGTCCTCATGTGTCCTCATGTGTTCTCATGTGTCCTCATGTCTCCTCATGTGTCTTCATGTCTCATGTCTCCTCATGTGTCCTCATGTTTCCTCATGTGTCCTCATGTCTCATGTGTCCTCGTGTGTCCTCGTGTGTCCTCATGTCTCCTCATGTGTCTTCATGTCTCATGTGTCCTCATGTCTTCTCATGTGTCCTCATGTGTCCTCATGTCTCCTCATGTGTACTCATGTCTCATGTCTCCTCATGTGTCCTCGTGTGTCTTCATGTCTCATGTGTCCTCATGTCTCCTCATGTGTCCTCGTGTGTACTCATGTCTCCTCATGTGTCCTCATGTCTCCTCATGTCTCCTCATGTGTCTTCATGTCTCATGTCTCCTCATGTGTCCTCATGTCTCCTCATGTGTCCTCATGTCTCATGTGTCCTCGTGTGTCCTCGTGTGTCCTCATGTGTCCTCATGTCTCCTCATGTGTCTTCATGTCTCATGTGTCCTCTTGTCTCCTCATGTGTCCTCATGTCTCCTCGTGTGTCCTCATGTGTCCTCATGTCTCCTCATGTGTCTTCATGTCTCATGTGTCCTCATGTGTCCTCATGTCTCCTCATGTGTCCTCATGTCTCCTCATGTGTCCTCATGTGTCCTCATATGTCCTCATATGTCCTCATGTGTCCTCATGTCTCCGCATATGTCCTCGTGTCTCCTCATGTGTCCTCATATGTCCTCATATGTCCTCATGTGTCCTCGTGTCTCATGTGTCCTCATGTGTCATGTGTCCTCGTGTCTTCTCATGTGTCCTCGTGTCTCCTCATGTGTCCTCATATGTCCTCATGTCTCCTCATATGTCCTCATGTGTCCTCGTGTCTCCTCTTGTGTCCTCATTTGTCCTCATGTGTCATGTGTCCTCGTGTCTCCTCATATGTCCTCATGTGTCCTCATGTCTCCTCATGTGTCCTCATGTGTCCTCATGTCTCCTCATGTCTCCTCATGTGTCCTTATGTGTCTTCATGTCTCCTCATGTCTCCTCATGTGTCCTTATGTGTCTTCATGTCTCCTCATGTCTCCTCATGTGTCCTCATGTCTCATGTCTCCTCATGTTTCCTCATGTCTCATGTGTCCTCGTGTGTCCTCATGTGTCCTCATGTCTCCTCATGTGTCTTCATGTCTCATGTGTCCTCATGTCTCCTCATGTGTCCTCATGTCTCCTCATGTGTTCTCATGTGTCCTCATGTCTCCTCATGTGTACTCATGTCTCATGTCTCCTCATGTGTCCTCGTGTGTACTCATGTCTCCTCATGTGTCCTTGTGTGTCCTCATGTCTCCTCATGTGTCTTCATGTGTCATGTGTCCTCATGTGTCCTCATGTGTCTTCATGTCTCATGTGTCCTCATGTCTCCTCATGTGTCCTCATGTGTCCTCATGTGTCCTCATGTCTCCTCATGTGTCCTTGAGTGTCCTCATGTGTCCTCATGTGTCCTCATGTGTCCTCATGTCTCCTCATGTGTCCTCATGTGTCTTCATGTCTCATGTCTTCTCATGTGTCCTCATGTCTCCTAATGTGTCTTCATGTCTCATGTCTCCTCATGTGTCCTCATGTGTCCTCGTGTGTCCTCGTATGTCCTCATGTGTCCTCATGTGTCTTCATGTCTCCTCATGTGTTCTCATGTGTCCTCATGTCTCCTCATGTGTACTCATGTCTCATGTCTCCTCATGTGTCCTCGTGTGTACTCATGTCTCCTCATGTGTCCTCATGTCTCCTTGTGTGTCCTCGTGTGTCCTCATGTGTCCTCATGTCTCCTCATGTGTCTTCATGTCTCATGTGTCCTCATGTCTCCTCATGTGTCCTCATGTGTCCTCATGTCTCCTCATGTGTTCTCATGTCTCCTCATGTGTCCTTGTGTGTCCTCGTGTGTCCTCGTGTGTCCTCATGTGTCCTCATGTCTCCTCATGTGTCTTCATGTCTCATGTGTCCTCTTGTCTCCTCATGTCTCCTCATGTGTCCTTATGTGTCCTCGTGTCTCCTCATGTGTCCTCATTTGTCCTCATGTGTCATGTGTCCTCGTTTCTCCTCATATGTCCTCATGTGTCCTCATGTCTCCTCATGTGTCCTCGTGTCTCCTCATGTGTCCTTGTGTCTCCTCATGTGTCTTCATGTCTCATGTGTCCTCATGTGTCCTCATGTGTCCTCATGTCTCCTCATGTGTCCTCATGTCTCCTCATGTGTCCTCATGTCTCATGTGTCCTCATGTCTCCTCATGTGTCCTCTTGTCTCCTCATGTGTTCTCATGTGTCCTCATGTCTCCTCATGTGTACTCATGTCTCATGTCTCCTCATGTGTCCTCGTGTGTACTCATGTCTCCTCATGTGTCCTTGTGTGTCCTCAAGTCTCCTCATGTGTCTTCATGTCTCATGTGTCCTCATGTCTCCTCATGTGTCCTCATGTGTCTTCATGTCTCATGTGTCCTCATGTCTCCTCATGTGTCCTCATGTGTACTCATGTGTCCTCATGTGTCCTTGAGTGTCCTCATGTGTCCTCATGTCTCCTCATGTGTCCTCATGTGTCCTCATGTGTCTTCATGTCTCATGTGTCCTCATGTGTCCTCATGTCTCCTCATGTGTCCTTTAGTGTCCTCATGTGTCCTCATGTCTCCTCATGTGTCCTCATGTGTCTTCATGTCTCATGTGTCCTCATGTCTCATGCGTCCTCATGTCTCCTCATGTGTCCTCATGTCTCCTCATGTGTCCTCATGTGTCTTCATGTCTCATGTCTCCTCATGTGTCCTCATGTCTCATGTGTCCTCGTGTGTCCTCGTGTGTCCTCTTGTGTCCTCATGTCTCCTCATGTGTCTTAATGTCTCATGTGTCCTCATGTCTCCTCATGTGTCCTCATGTCTCCTCATGTGTTCTCATGTGTCCTCATGTCTCCTCATGTGTACTCATGTCTCATTTCTCCTCATGTGTCCTCGTGTGTACTCATGTCTCCTCATGTGTCCTCATGTCTCCTTGTGTGTCCTCGTGTGTCCTCATGTGTCCTCATGTCTCCTCATGTGTCTTCATGTCTCATGTGTCCTCATGTGTCCTCATGTCTCCTCATGTGTTCTCATGTCTCCTCATGTGTCCTTGTGTGTCCTCGTGTGTACTCATGTGTCCTCATGTCTCCTCATGTGTCTTCATGTCTCATGTGTCCTCTTGTCTCCTCATGTGTCCTCATGTGTCCTCATGTGTCCTCATGTCTCCTCATGTGTCCTCATGTCTCCTCATGTGTCCTCATGTGTCATGTGTTCTCGTGTCTCCTCATGTGTCCTTGTGTCTCCCATGTGTCCTCATGTGTCTTCATGTCTCATGTGTCCTCAAGTGTCCTCATGTCTCCTCATGTGTCCTCATGAGTCCTCATGTGTTCTCATGTCTCCTCATGTGTCCTCATGTCTCCTCATGTGTCCTCATGTCTCCTCATGTGTTCTCATGTCTCCTCATGTGTCCTCATGCGTCCTCATGTGTCCTCATGTGTTCTCATGTGTCCTCATGTCTCCTCATGTGTCTTCATTTCTCATGTCTCCTCATGTGTCCTCATGTCTCCTCATGTGTCCTCGTGTCTCATGTGTCCTCGTGTGTCCTCATGTGTCCTCATGTCTCCTCATGTGTCTTCATGTCTCATGTGTCCTCATGTCTCCTCATGTGTCCTCATGTCTTCTCATGTGTTCTCATGTGTCCTCATGTCTACTCATGTGTCCTCATGTGTCCTCGTGTGTCCTCATGTGTCTTCATGTCTTATGTGTCCTCATGTGTCCTCATGTCTCCTCATGTGTTCTCATGTCTCCTCATGTGTCCTTGTGTGTCCTCATGTCTCCTCATGTGTCTTCATGTCTCATGTGTCCTTGTCTCCTCATGTGTCCTCGTGTCTCGTGTGTCCTCGTGTGTCCTCATGTGTCCTCATGTGTCCTCATGTCTCCTCATGTGTCTTCATGTCTCATGTGTCCTCGTGTGTCCTCGTGTGTACTCATGTCTCCTCGTGTGTCCTCAAGTCTCCTTATGTGTCTTCATGTCTCATGTGTCCTCATGTCTCCTCATGTGTCCTCATGTGTCTTCATGTCTCATGTGTCCTCATGTCTCCTCATGTGTCCTCATGTGTACTCATGTGTCCTCATGTGTCCTTGAGTGTCCTCATGTGTCCTCATGTCTCCTCATGTGTCCTCATGTGTCTTCATGTCTCATGTGTCCTCATGTGTCCTCATGTCTCCTCATGTGTCCTTTAGTGTCCTCATGTGTCCTCATGTCTCCTCATGTGTCCTCATGTGTCTTCATGTCTCATGTGTCCTCATGTCTCATGCGTCCTCATGTCTCCTCATGTGTCCTCATGTCTCCTCATGTGTCCTCATGTCTCCTCATGTGTCCTAATGTGTCTTCATGTCTCATGTCTGCTCATGTGTCCTCATGTCTCATGTGTCCTCATGTGTCCTCGTGTGTCCTCATGTGTCCTCATGTCTCCTCATGTGTCTTAATGTCTCATGTGTCCTCATGTCTCCTCATGTGTCCTCATGTCTCCTCATGTGTTCTCATGTGTCCTCATGTCTCCTCATGTGTACTCATGTCTCATTTCTCCTCATGTGTCCTCGTGTGTACTCATGTCTCCTCATGTGTCCTCATGTCTCCTTGTGTGTCCTCGTGTGTCCTCATGTGTCCTCATGTCTCCTCATGTGTCTTCATGTCTCATGTGTCCTCATGTGTCCTCATGTCTCCTCATGTGTTCTCATGTCTCCTCATGTGTCCTTGTGCGTCCTCGTGTGTACTCATGTGTCCTCATGTCTCCTCATGTGTCTTCATGTCTCATGTGTCCTCTTGTCTCCTCATGTGTCCTCATGTGTCCTCATGTGTCCTCATGTCTCCTCATGTGTCCTCATGTCTCCTCATGTGTCCTCATGTGTCATGTGTTCTCGTGTCTCCTCATGTGTCCTTGTGTCTCCCATGTGTCCTCATGTGTCTTCATGTCTCATGTGTCCTCATGTGTCCTCATGTCTCCTCATGTGTCCTCATGAGTCCTCATGTGTTCTCATGTCTCCTCATGTGTCCTCATGTCTCCTCATGTGTCCTCATGTCTCCTCATGTGTTCTCATGTCTCCTCATGTGTCCTCATGCGTCCTCATGTGTCCTCATGTGTTCTCATGTGTCCTCATGTCTCCTCATGTGTCTTCATGTCTCATGTCTCCTCATGTGTCCTCATGTCTCCTCATGTGTCCTCGTGTCTCATGTGTCCTCGTGTGTCCTCATGTGTCCTCATGTCTCCTCATGTGTCTTCATGTCTCATGTGTCCTCATGTCTCCTCATGTGTCCTCATGTCTTCTCATGTGTTCTCATGTGTCCTCATGTCTACTCATGTGTCCTCATGTGTCCTCGTGTGTCCTCATGTGTCCTCATGTCTCCTCATGTGTCTTCATGTCTTATGTGTCCTCATGTGTCCTCATGTCTCCTCATGTGTTCTCATGTCTCCTCATGTGTCCTTGTGTGTCCTCATGTCTCCTCATGTGTCTTCATGTCTCATGTGTCCTTGTCTCCTCATGTGTCCTCGTGTCTCGTGTGTCCTCGTGTGTCCTCATGTGTCCTCATGTGTCCTCATGTCTCCTCATGTGTCTTCATGTCTCATGTGTCCTCGTGTGTACTCATGTCTCCTCGTGTGTACTCATGTCTCCTCATGTGTCCTCATGTCTCCTCATGTGTCCTTGTGTGTCCTCAAGTCTCCTCATGTGTCTTCATGTCTCATGTGTCCTCATGTCTCCTCATGTGTCCTCATGTGTCTTCATGTCTCATGTGTCCTCATGTCTCCTCATGTGTCCTCATGTGTCCTCATGTCTCCTCATGTGTCCTCATGTCTCCTCATGTGTCCTCATCTGTCCTCATGTGTCTTCATGTCTCATGTGTCCTCATGTCTCATGCGTCCTCATGTCTCCTCATGTGTCCTCATGTCTCCTCATGTGTCCTCATGTGTCTTCATGTCTCATGTGTCCTCATGTCTCCTCATGTGTCCTCATGTGTCTTCATGTCTCATGTCTCCTCATGTGTCCTCATGTCTCCTCATGTGTCCTCATGTGTCCTCGTGTGTCCTCGTGTGTCCTCATGTGTCCTCATGTGTCCTCATGTCTCCTCATGTGTCTTAATGTCTCATGTGTCCTCATGTCTCCTCATGTGTCCTCATGTCTCCTCATGTGTTCTCATGTGTCCTCATGTCTCCTCATGTGTACTCATGTCTCATGTCTCCTCATGTGTCCTCGTGTGTACTCATGTCTCCTCATGTGTCCTCATGTGTCCTCATGTCTCCTCATGTGTCCTCATGTCTCCTCATGTGTTCTCATGTGTCCTCATGTCTCCTCATGTGTACTCATGTCTCCTCATGTGTCCTCGTGTGTACTCATGTCTCCTCATGTGTCCTCATGTCTCCTTGTGTGTCCTCGTGTGTCCTCATGTGTCCTCATGTCTCCTCATGTGTCGTCATGTCTCATGTGTCCTCTTGTCTCCTCATGTCTCCTCATGTGTCCTCATGTCTCCTCATGTGTCCTCATGTGTCCTCATGTGTCCTCATGTCTCCTCATGTGTCCTCATGTCTCCTCATGTGTCCTCATGTCTCCTCATGTGTCCTCATGTGTCATGTGTTCTCGTGTCTCCTCATGTGTCCTTGTGTCTCCCATGTGTCCTCATGTGTCTTCATGTCTCATGTGTCCTCATGTCTCCTCATGTGTCCTCATAAGTCCTCATGTGTTCTCATGTCTCCTCATGTGTCCTCATGTCTCCTCATGTGTCCTCATGTGTCATGTGTTCTCGTGTCTCCTCATGTGTCCTCATGTGTCCTCGTGTCTCCTCATGTGTCCTCAATTGTCCTCATGTGTCATGTGTCCTCGTTTCTCCTCATATGTCCTCATGTGTCCTCATGTCTCATGCGTCCTCATGTGTCCTCATGTGTTCTCATGTGTCCTCATGTCTCCTCATGTGTCTTCATGTCTCATGTCTCCTCATGTGTCCTCATGTCTCCTCATGTGTCCTCGTGTCTCATGTGTCCTCGTGTGTCCTCGTGTGTCCTCATCTGTCCTCATGTGTCTTCATGTCTCATGTGTCCTCATGTCTCATGCGTCCTCATGTCTCCTCATGTGTCCTCATGTCTCCTCATGTGTCCTCATGTGTCTTCATGTCTCATGTCTCCTCATGTGTCCTCATGTCTCCTCATGTGTCCTCATGTGTCTTCATGTCTCATGTCTCCTCATGTGTCCTCATGTCTCCTCATGTGTCCTCATGTGTCCTCGTGTGTCCTCGTGTGTCCTCATGTGTCCTCATGTGTCCTCATGTCTCCTCATGTGTCTTAATGTCTCATGTGTCCTCATGTCTCCTCATGTGTCCTCATGTCTCCTCATGTGTTCTCATGTGTCCTCATGTCTCCTCATGTGTACTCATGTCTCCTCATGTGTCCTCGTGTGTACTCATGTCTCCTCATGTGTCCTCATGTCTCCTTGTGTGTCCTCGTGTGTCCTCATGTGTCCTCATGTCTCCTCATGTGTCTTCATGTCTCATTTGTCCTCATGTGTCCTCATGTGTCCTCATGTCTCCTCATGTGTTCTCATGTCTCCTCATGTGTCCTTGTGTGTCCTCGTGTGTCCTCATGTGTCCTCATGTCTCCTCATGTGTCGTCATGTCTCATATGTCCTCTTGTCTCCTCATGTCTCCTCATGTGTCCTCATGTCTCCTCATGTGTCCTCATGTGTCCTCATGTGTCCTCATGTCTCCTCATGTGTCCTCATGTCTCCTCATGTGTCCTCATGTCTCCTCATGTGTCCTCATGTGTCATGTGTTCTCGTGTCTCCTCATGTGTCCTTGTGTCTCCCATGTGTCCTCATGTGTCTTCATGTCTCATGTGTCCTCATGTCTCCTCATGTGTCCTCATAAGTCCTCATGTGTTCTCATGTCTCCTCATGTGTCCTCATGTCTCCTCATGTGTCCTCATGTGTCATGTGTTCTCGTGTCTCCTCATGTGTCCTCGTGTCTCCTCATGTGTCCTCAATTGTCCTCATGTGTCATGTGTCCTCGTTTCTCCTCATATGTCCTCATGTGTCCTCATGTCTCATGCGTCCTCATGTGTCCTCATGTGTTCTCATGTGTCCTCATGTCTCCTCATGTGTCTTCATGTCTCATGTCTCCTCATGTGTCCTCATGTCTCCTCATGTGTCCTCGTGTCTCATGTGTCCTCGTGTGTCCTCGTGTGTCCTCATGTGTCCTCATGTCTCCTCATGTGACTTCATGTCTCATGTGTCCTCATGTCTCCTCATGTGTCTTCATGTCTTTTGTGTCCTCATGTGTCCTCATGTCTCCTCATGTGTTCTCATGTCTCCTCATGTGTCCTTGTGTGTCCTCATGTCTCCTCATGTGTCTTCATGTCTCATGTGTCCTTGTCTCCTCATGTGTCCTCGTGTGTCCTCATGTGTCCTCATGTGTCCTCATGTCTCCTCATGTGTCTTCATGTCTCTTCATGTCTCATGTGTCCTCATGTCTCCTCATGTGTCCTCATGTCTTCTCATGTGTTCTCATGTGTCCTCATGTCTCCTCATGTGTCTTCATGTCTCATGTGTCCTCATGTGTCCTCATGTCTCCTCATGTGTTCTCATGTCTCCTCATGTGTCCTTGTGTGTCCTCGTGTGTACTCATGTGTCCTCATGTCTCCTCATGTGTCTTCATGTCTCATGTGTCCTCTTGTCTCCTCATGTGTCCTCATGTGTCCTCATGTGTCCTCATGTCTCCTCATGTGTCCTCATGTCTCCTCATGTGTCCTCATGTGTCATGTGTTCTCGTGTCTCCTCATGTGTCCTTGTGTCTCCCATGTGTCCTCATGTGTCTTCATGTCTCATGTGTCCTCAAGTGTCCTCATGTCTCCTCATGTGTCCTCATGAGTCCTCATGTGTTCTCATGTCTCCTCATGTGTCCTCATGTCTCCTCATGTGTCCTCATGTCTCCTCATGTGTTCTCATGTCTCCTCATGTGTCCTCATGCGTCCTCATGTGTCCTCATGTGTTCTCATGTGTCCTCATGTCTCCTCATGTGTCTTCATGTCTCATGTGTCCTCTTGTCTCCTCATGTGTCCTCATGTGTCCTCATGTGTCCTCATGTCTCCTCATGTGTCCTCATGTCTCCTCATGTGTCCTCATGTGTCATGTGTTCTCGTGTCTCCTCATGTGTCCTTGTGTCTCCCATGTGTCCTCATGTGTCTTCATGTCTCATGTGTCCTCATGTGTCCTCATGTCTCCTCATGTGTCCTCATGAGTCCTCATGTGTTCTCATGTCTCCTCATGTGTCCTCATGTCTCCTCATGTGTCCTCATGTCTCCTCATGTGTTCTCATGTCTCCTCATGTGTCCTCATGCGTCCTCATGTGTCCTCATGTGTTCTCATGTGTCCTCATGTCTCCTCATGTGTCTTCATGTCTCATGTCTCCTCATGTGTCCTCATGTCTCCTCATGTGTCCTCGTGTCTCATGTGTCCTCGTGTGTCCTCATGTGTCCTCATGTCTCCTCATGTGTCTTCATGTCTCATGTGTCCTCATGTCTCCTCATGTGTCCTCATGTCTTCTCATGTGTTCTCATGTGTCCTCATGTCTACTCATGTGTCCTCATGTGTCCTCGTGTGTCCTCATGTGTCCTCATGTCTCCTCATGTGTCTTCATGTCTTATGTGTCCTCATGTGTCCTCATGTCTCCTCATGTGTTCTCATGTCTCCTCATGTGTCCTTGTGTGTCCTCATGTCTCCTCATGTGTCTTCATGTCTCATGTGTCCTTGTCTCCTCATGTGTCCTCGTGTCTCGTGTGTCCTCGTGTGTCCTCATGTGTCCTCATGTGTCCTCATGTCTCCTCATGTGTCTTCATGTCTCATGTGTCCTCGTGTGTACTCATGTCTCCTCGTGTGTACTCATGTCTCCTCATGTGTCCTCATGTCTCCTCATGTGTCCTTGTGTGTCCTCAAGTCTCCTCATGTGTCTTCATGTCTCATGTGTCCTCATGTCTCCTCATGTGTCCTCATGTGTCTTCATGTCTCATGTGTCCTCATGTCTCCTCATGTGTCCTCATGTGTCCTCATGTCTCCTCATGTGTCCTCATGTCTCCTCATGTGTCCTCATGTGTCCTCATGTGTCTTCATGTCTCATGTGTCCTCATGTCTCATGCGTCCTCATGTCTCCTCATGTGTCCTCATGTCTCCTCATGTGTCCTCATGTGTCTTCATGTCTCATGTGTCCTCATGTCTCCTCATGTGTCCTCATGTGTCTTCATGTCTCATGTCTCCTCATGTGTCCTCATGTCTCCTCATGTGTCCTCATGTGTCCTCGTGTGTCCTCGTGTGTCCTCATGTGTCCTCATGTGTCCTCATGTCTCCTCATGTGTCTTAATGTCTCATGTGTCCTCATGTCTCCTCATGTGTCCTCATGTCTCCTCATGTGTTCTCATGTGTCCTCATGTCTCCTCATGTGTACTCATGTCTCATGTCTCCTCATGTGTCCTCGTGTGTACTCATGTCTCCTCATGTGTCCTCATGTCTCCTTGTGTGTCCTCGTGTGTCCTCATGTGTCCTCATGTCTCCTCATGTGTCTTCATGTCTCATTTGTCCTCATGTGTCCTCATGTGTCCTCATGTCTCCTCATGTGTTCTCATGTCTCCTCATGTGTCCTTGTGTGTCCTCGTGTGTCCTCATGTGTCCTCATGTCTCCTCATGTGTCGTCATGTCTCATGTGTCCTCTTGTCTCCTCATGTCTCCTCATGTGTCCTCATGTCTCCTCATGTGTCCTCATGTGTCCTCATGTGTCCTCATGTCTCCTCATGTGTCCTCATGTCTCCTCATGTGTCCTCATGTCTCCTCATGTGTCCTCATGTGTCATGTGTTCTCGTGTCTCCTCATGTGTCCTTGTGTCTCCCATGTGTCCTCATGTGTCTTCATGTCTCATGTGTCCTCATGTCTCCTCATGTGTCCTCATAAGTCCTCATGTGTTCTCATGTCTCCTCATGTGTCCTCATGTCTCCTCATGTGTCCTCATGTGTCATGTGTTCTCGTGTCTCCTCATGTGTCCTCATGTGTCCTCGTGTCTCCTCATGTGTCCTCAATTGTCCTCATGTGTCATGTGTCCTCGTTTCTCCTCATATGTCCTCATGTGTCCTCATGTCTCATGCGTCCTCATGTGTCCTCATGTGTTCTCATGTGTCCTCATGTCTCCTCATGTGTCTTCATGTCTCATGTCTCCTCATGTGTCCTCATGTCTCCTCATGTGTCCTCGTGTCTCATGTGTCCTCGTGTGTCCTCGTGTGTCCTCATCTGTCCTCATGTGTCTTCATGTCTCATGTGTCCTCATGTCTCATGCGTCCTCATGTCTCCTCATGTGTCCTCATGTCTCCTCATGTGTCCTCATGTGTCTTCATGTCTCATGTCTCCTCATGTGTCCTCATGTCTCCTCATGTGTCCTCATGTGTCTTCATGTCTCATGTCTCCTCATGTGTCCTCATGTCTCCTCATGTGTCCTCATGTGTCCTCGTGTGTCCTCGTGTGTCCTCATGTGTCCTCATGTGTCCTCATGTCTCCTCATGTGTCTTAATGTCTCATGTGTCCTCATGTCTCCTCATGTGTCCTCATGTCTCCTCATGTGTTCTCATGTGTCCTCATGTCTCCTCATGTGTACTCATGTCTCCTCATGTGTCCTCGTGTGTACTCATGTCTCCTCATGTGTCCTCATGTCTCCTTGTGTGTCCTCGTGTGTCCTCATGTGTCCTCATGTCTCCTCATGTGTCTTCATGTCTCATTTGTCCTCATGTGTCCTCATGTGTCCTCATGTCTCCTCATGTGTTCTCATGTCTCCTCATGTGTCCTTGTGTGTCCTCGTGTGTCCTCATGTGTCCTCATGTCTCCTCATGTGTCGTCATGTCTCATATGTCCTCTTGTCTCCTCATGTCTCCTCATGTGTCCTCATGTCTCCTCATGTGTCCTCATGTGTCCTCATG
>NW_028258676.1:0-65537 GCF_982586985.1 Callionymus lyra
CTCCGTGTTTTGTTAGTTTTAGGACGAAACAGCCAAAACAGCTGGAGGATACATGCCGAGTCCTAAAATGACTCCGATGTAGTGTTTTGAGTGAACGTTCTGAACCGAATCACTTCATGAAGTGATTTGTTCCTTTCTCAGTTCAGTTGAACTCAGCCGCAACAGTGCCGGTGGGAGGGATTCTATGACTTACTAAACCCTCGGCGTCAGCGAACGACACAGCTACTCGTGGGGGCGGGGGGAGGGACTGACGAGGGAGAGAGGGACTTCGCTACAGAACATTTAGTTTTTAAGGATTTCTTAATTAATATTTGTTTTTGCACTAAACTTAAACAAGGCCTTTTTATTTTATTGTTGATAGCATTTAAGTTTATATTACATGTTAATATTATTATTAGTTTTGATTTATATTATTTTTATTTAAGTGAGAAAAAACATATTTACCAACTAAGACATTTATTCACACTTTATTTGTTAAAACTGTTTAACTTGTTTGTTTGTAAATGTCTACACACAAGGGGGGTCTGTCACCTTAGGCTGCTACTGATTCACGAGACGACAGCGAACGAAGATTCACATACCGTGATTCGCGAGACACAGATTTGTTCAGTGAACGTGGAATCACATCAGGTGATTCGCGAGACACAGAGTCGTTCAGTGAACGAGGATTTACATCCGGTGATTCGCGAGACACGGATTCGTTCAGTGAACGAGGATTCACATCCGGTGATTCGCAAGACACGGATTCATTCAGTGAACGAGGATTCACATCCGGTGATTCGCGAGACACCGATTCATAGAGTCAACAAGGATTCATGTTTGGCTGTTAACACACCTCAAGATCTAGTCTATTTGCTGATTTTCTCACAAATTTCTGTGTACTGGTCCTTCTCCGTAAACGCATCGGGCTTCCTTTGTTTTGTTTTTTTGCATTGTCCCTCAAGTGCAGTGAATGTGAACCTCGGGTCTGAATCATTAAACCTAGTAACGGATTGTTTGGCTGCGTCCAGGAAGTAGGAGAAATTGCAGTTAGGGCTCCATAAGCACCGAGTTAGTGATTTGGTGAACGAACGAATTGAACAAATCTTTTGAACGAATCCTTTAATGAACTGATTCTAGTGATTCAGTACAGTCAAAAGAACTGCCAATCCCATCACTACTCTGATGTGTGACAACCACCTCGAACCTCATGTCGGGATCGACAGGAAGGAAGTTATCCAGCTGAAAAATGAGGCAACCCCTGAGGAAAAAGAGGTATGGCTGAATAACCACTCAGTAAAACAGGAAGTCGGACTCTGAGTGGGACCCGATGACAAGCCGATACCACCTGCTAGACTCCTAAAGGATCTGATTCTTGAGGCCCATGGGCCTGCTCATCTTGGATGTACGGAGGTATTATCCAGACTAACACTTTGGTTTCATCCTCATTTGAGAGAACTTGTGAAGAAACAAGTGTCAGAATGTGACACATGTCAATTCTTTAATGTAAAGCCTTCAATTAAAACAACTGCAGGTCACTTGTGCTGCCGTCTCTTCCAGGTCAGGAGATTGTCATCGACTTCACGGACAAGGGCGTCAGAGATCAGGGATCAAGGTACCTGTTGGTTGTGGTTGATTCTTACACAAGATAGGTTGAGGCATATCCTTCCAAAAGGGAAGATGCATCATCTGTCTTCAAAGCTTTGATTAACCATTAAATTCCAGCACATGGCTTTCTCAGGAGAATTAGGTCAGACAACGGCACTCACTTCAAAAACAAGGACCTCCAAGCGGTGGAGAAGATACTTGGTTTGAAACATTATTTTGGAAATGTCTATCATCTGCAGTCACAAGGTGAAGTTGAGAGAATGGATAGAAACTTGAAGACCAAGTTGGGAAAGATCTGTCACAATTCTTCAATTGCCCATAGCATTGATAAGATCTTCTGTTAACTCTCAAACAGGCTTGACTCCATTTGAACTAGAGCATGCTCAGCAGTTTCCTGGTCTGAGCACTAGAAGCGCAATTGAGGAGCCACCGAAGTTCCTAACACACAGGAAGTATTTTAACGTGTTACATTGCATGGGCTCTTGATTTTCTATTCAGGTTTCCGGTGACCGAAAGGAGGTGAACGGAGGGATTCCGGCTGGAACCTCTTATATGAGTTCTTGGGTACACCTGAAGGTGATCAAAAGGAAGTGGTCCGAGCCCAGATGTACAGGCCCATTCAAGGTGACGGAGAGGACATCGCATGCTGTTCGGCTGAGCGGCAAAGGCGACGTCTGGTACCACCTATCGCAGTGTACACCAGCAAAAAGTCCAGATGAGGAGACGACAGGCCAACCTAGCAGGAAGGTTGGAGTCGCCACGCGAGTGACCCGATCGACTGCACGAGAGTCCCCCTAAAGACAGCATCGTCCAGTCAAGGGTTCTACATAGGAGGCCGAACCTGCAGCTTCTGTAGTGGGCATAACCAAAGACTTTAGAACACATACACCATCCCATACACTAGGTAACCATCCTATCAACCGTTTTCCTCCACAGAACCACCACACATCTGTCCTTGCTGTAGTTAGTAATTGAGCAATCATCTTGCCAGAAAAATCGAATACCCGGTTGCAGTAATTTTTGTGAACTTTTCCCATATGAAACTCTGCTGGATAGTATCGAGCTATACAAGTGTATTTCATTGTCAACGTGGGAGTAAACAAAGGTGGAGTGGCATTTTGAGCTGTTACAGGATAAATCTGATCAAGCATTTCACAGTGGGAACTGGGAATGGTTATACTTATAATATCCACTATACAAGTGGTAAAATTTGGTTCCATGACACTTGGAACTAATCTTAGCACAGGTCTGGGTCCTGCACATACAAGGCACTCAGTTTTAGCAGGTTTACCTCTTGTGATAGTAATAACCAATTGTTAGATGTTGCAGTGATTCCAGTATGTATGTATGTAGACTGATCAATGGTTATTTTTTTCTAAATCTAGCACGATTATATTTTCTTCTTGTGCAAACTTTTCATTAATTACCTTACTTTTACATGCCATGAGTATGTGAGCTGGATACGGTTTTCTGTAAGGTTGTAAAAATAGGGGAATACATTAATCAATGCATCCGGTGATATTCCCAAATCCCAAACTGTCTTGAAATAAGGGCCTTACCCAAGGTCTGTTGTGAACCATTTGTATCAAAGTCATATTCACCTCTGTCCAATCTATGTTTAAGGTTAATGTAGTAGTAGCGGATGAGAATGTCTTCTTCAGTGAGATATTGTGCTTCATGGTTTTCCAATACTCATACATTCGTTTGTCTTTCTTTGTTGGTCCATATGGGAATACGAATTAAAGAGAATAAAATAAGATAAATCTGAGAAGTATGAGCATTAAAAGAGATCTTACAAAATCTCATCCGGAGATGGGATCAAACCCCGAGCTTTCAGGACATAGGCCAACACTCTACCAAATGGGTTGATCACTTTGATCAGAGAAACCATTATAACATCTAGAACCCCCTTCCAAGCCCCCATCCTTCACCCATGCCTCTCTGTCATTAACGGAAAGATTAAATAAAGCTTTTTGCTTTTTAATAGTTGTCTTTTGTTGTGAATGAAAATACTTTGATAATAACAGTTATGTTACGATAATATTTACTGTAATATAACATTTTATTTGTTGTCATTGTTGTCTTTCTAAGTATAAAGTGTGTAAAATAATTTCAAAAATATTGATCTTTGTCCCTGTTGTATTACTGCAAGGTTTTTCAAATATTGTCCTTCACTTGTGTTTGAACATGGTTTAGGATCAATGGACTGATTCTGTGAAATGCACTGGATTCAAAGAACAATTTAAACTGAAAGCAGTTTCAAACATGAAATACATTCTTTAAAGCCTAATGCAATTATGCTAAGATATACATATTTTTCAATCTTTCTGATTTAAGTCTATATGAAGAGGAACTTTCGGTTGACCCTGTGTTTGTTTCATGTAAAGTGAAATCCTTCCGATTGTTTTTGCTGTTAACTGAAAGACCAAAGTTCTGGTTTACGACACCACCCCCCCCATCTCTCTCTGGCATCCTGATTACTTCCTTACTCATTGCCCCTTCCCTTTCTGCAACAAGGTACAGCACGTCTCCCCAGCCCCAGTACTTTCTCAAGACGCAAGCAAGCTGCACGCAAGCTGCTCTTTCTGCTGCTGCTCATCCTTTTCACCACAACCGCCTCGTCATCATCACGTCTTCCTCTCTCCTCTCGACGACGTAAGCAACTGTAACATTGTCACTCCTGCATTGATTGATGTGTTGGGATTTTTCAAATTGATCGGAGGTAGTGAGATTAGCTCAAGATAAGTTGTAAAACTTTCCCAGAAGTTGACAATTATCAAAGCCTTCAAGTTCCGTTACTTCCTGAGTAATTCATATTGTTCCTTTCATGATATCAAAGCAAGCATTATCATTCCATTCCATTGTTCTTAACTGTCCTACCTTTTCTCTTTGTTTCTTTCAATAAATCCTATAAAAAGTACGTCAGCTGCCTTTACAATTTTTCATTTTTTTGTATAATCAATTTAAGTGCCTCTTACTCAGTAAAGAACAGATAATCACGTTAACAAGTAGTAACTTCAGTTAAATGAGATTGATTAAAATTAGTGTTTCATAGTTAAGGCCGATTAATGAATTATTATCCACTTATATTTAATAGTTTCCCTTGTACTATAAAACAAAGGGCTGTGCTCCAACTTCAGGTAAATTTTTACCTTCAAGCAATTTTAAAGTTAAAACGACGAGAACCTTTTTATAAGGCATATATAATTACTACACATGTTTTCAATGCTGGAACTAATGTTTATTATTTCCTTTGTAAAATTGTTTATTTATTGAAAAACAAAAACATAAAACCGATTTTGTCAAAAAAGAAATATCCCTGTGTTTCGCTTTGAATGACACAATCTGATCTCTGTTAATGATCTCTCTGTGTATTTCCTAAAAATAAACAGAAAGCCAGTGGCTCAGTTACTGTGATCTGATCGACAGCAGGAATCATGAGCAGGATAGTCCTCATCGCAGGTAGGATTTGGTTCTAATTACGGTCATCAGTTCATTGATTATTTCTAATTATTTCAAGGTCTTTGTCTTTTCGTGAGCAACATCAGTGAGTTTAAATCAAACATTTCCCTTTAATACGATTGTTAAATAAAATCAAATTGTTAATATAGTTGTTTAAATATTTGATTCTATCTTCAGCGTCATCCACCAGACTGGTGTGCTACTTCACCAACTGGTCCCAGTATCGACCTGGTGATGGAAAGTTTATGCCGCTGGATGTCGACCCAAACCTGTGCACTCACCTGATCTATGCATTTTCCTTCATCAACGAATTAAATCAAATAGTGACTGTAGAGTGGAACGACGAGGAGCTCTATAAAGACTTCAACGGACTGAAACAGAGGTAGTTTTATATCTATTTGTAGTGTAGACATTAGTTTAGCCATGATATGCAGACTGAAGAGTTGAAGTCACAGCCATGCTAGGGATTAACCGCACTATGCAAAATAACATCACCTGTTAAAAAACATATGTAAATGTTTGTAAAATGAGATACATTTTTTTTACTTTACATTATCATTTGTCAAATGTACTTGAAGAATAATCAGTTGTAAAATAATTTGAAAACAGTTAATTGTTAAATCATTATAACTGGTATAAAATGTGGGTGGTGGGATACAGAATAGAGCACATGGCAGAATGCTTCTGAAACACCTGACATTGGTGGGCATTGACTCAATGTATCTGTGACACGTCTTTTTCTGTTTTTTGCACAGAAATCCAAATCTAAAAACTCTGTTGGCAGTCGGGGGTTGGACGTTTGGATCTCAGAAGTGAGTCGTTTGCCCAGAGATATCTTTCTTAAAACTGAATGGATGTGATCCTCTCCTCAGATTTTCCACGATGGTGTCCACGCCAGCCAACAGGCAAACATTCATTCAATCTACCATAACATTTCTGAGAAGTAAAAGATTTGATGGTCTGGATCTGGACTGGGAATACCCTGCTGCTAGAGGAAGTCATGCAGTGGACAAACAAAGGTTCACTCTTTTATGCAAGGTTAGCACTGTTGCATACAACACAATCGGTACGATAAATTGACAGGAAGTAGCGCTAGATCTGAACCAATCTCTTTTGTGATGCTGCAGGAGCTTTTGGAGGCGTACGAGGCTGAAGGGAAAGAAACTGGAAAAACACGACTTCTGCTGTCTGCGGCTGTTGCTGCTGGGAAAGGAACGATCGATCCTGGTTATGAAGTCGCTGAGTTGGCAAAGTAGGTTCAAAAGTGTCACCTTAGAAAATATCTAATTCAACAAGTGTTTTGTCAGGTATCTGGATTTTATCAACGTGATGACGTATGACTTTCACGGCACATGGGAGAGTGTGACGGGTCACAACAGCCCTCTGTACAAAGGAAGCAGCGACGTCGGCAACAACGTGTACCTGAATACTGTGAGTGTGGGATGTTTACACCTCCAATACATTGTTAACCCCCGTTTTCCCCTTACACTGCTAAAAAAGAAAAGTCCCAAAGATTTGGGATATCAACATTTAAAAAATGTTTATTCATGATGTTTCTTTTACTTATTTCTTTACTTAAATGTTAATAGTGAATATGGGAAGACCCGGACAAGATATTTGGTTAATTTACTATATTTGCATCCAAGCCCACATTTGAAAAGTAAAACATTTCTAAGGATTGGCAGAGGTACAAACTCTCTGTGCTTCGATATCAAGGGTTGACAACCCAGCCCTATGATGCGGCTCTGAGTTTTTTGAAAAAAAAGTATAAATGTGGGAATTTTATTTAAATGTTTCATAGCGTTTTTCCAATGATTCATGAAAAACAAGTAAACATCTTCTTACGTTAACTTTGTATTAACTGTTACAGTAAGACGTATCTTCGATGATATAAGAACAACATTAGTTCTTCAAGATAATGAGCTCAGAACACGGACTCCTCGTTCCCCGTAACCTGTTTCACTCTTAAAGGAACAGTGACACACAAAACAATCGTATTATCGTTATCGTATTTTCCTTTGGTTTGTTCAAAAATGTAATTTCAAATTTGTGCAGACCTGAAAATACTTGGTGAACTATAATTTATTTCTGCTTACATAGAAAATATTTAATATTTTTACGCAAGTCAGTTACAAACGTGTACATTGTAATAAATTAGGTTAAGTTTGATATCAGATAGTTTCTCAAGAAGAGAAAGTGTAAATTCAATGGAATTATATAAAAACAAAAGGGTTTTGCGGCTCCCAGGGTTTTTCTCTCGTCGGAAACGGGTCCAAACGGCTCTTTGAGTGATAAAGGTTGCCGAGCCCCTGTTCTTTATCATTACATTTTCAAACTAAAATGCTATTTCAACTTTGAACTGGTTTTTCTATCTCTTAAATTGTTATTTTTTATAAACAATGTTAATTAAACATTTTCAAGGACTTTGCGATGGGTTATTGGAGAGACCAGGGGATGCCTGTGGAGAAGCTCAACATGGGATTTGCTACATATGGAAGAACGTTTACACTCTCTACTCAGTCCAGCGCTGTCGGGGCCCCGGCATCTGGTCCTGCTCCTGCTGGTGTTTTCACCAGAGAGGCAGGATTCTGGTCCTATTACGAGGTGAATAAGTTAACCTTATTATGGGTCTACATGATGGTGGTTGCTTGAGATATTTACCTTTCAGGTTTGTACCTTCCTCCAAGGAGCCACGGTCATAATGACAGAGGACCAGAAGGTTCCGTACGCTACCAAAGAAACTCAATGGGTTGGCTACGATAACAAGGACAGCTTTGAGATCAAGGTCGCCAAAAAACTCTTCACATAAACTTCTTTATGATTTTAACCTGCTTTTTTTCCCTTTAGGCTCGCTACATGAAGGAGAAGGGATTCGGAGGTGCCTTCATCTGGGCTTTGGACCTGGACGATTTTAAAGGGAAGTTCTGTGGGCAGGGAAACTTCCCACTCATTAATTATCTAAAATCACTTCTGGGATCAGGTAAACAATAGAGCAGCTAAGATGACTGGATATTGAAAAAGGAAGGTTAACAGTGATGTTTATTTTGCAGCTCTTCCTCCTTTACCTTCACAACTTCCTCCATTGGTGCCTGTGATTCCTCCTAAACCCCTGCCAACAAATGCTCCGCTCCCTCCTGTGGCCCCAAGTGACAACTTTTGTGCAAACAAAGTTGGGGGGATTTATGCCAAGTCCGATGCTTCAGGTTCTTATTACAGTTGCGCCAACGGCATTACGTGGGTCCAACACTGCGTGACGGGTTTGGTTTTTGATGATAGTTGCAAGTGTTGTAACTGGCCCAGCAGTACCAAATAACAAGAGGTTCTTAACTCCACCTAGAATCAAATTACTTACACATAAACCCTTTATTTTCTCTGCTTTGGGAAATGGACCACGCGAAGTACAGGAGCGCTGGCCACTGCTTATGTATATTTGCCAGCCAGGGAGGTTGTTCATCCTGACCCAGAATAAACCTACATGACTATTTTAAATGATGTACGTTTTCATTTAACAAACAAAGTCAACTTTGTAACATACCATGATGTCACAGGATGCATATATATATATGTTTTGACAAATATGAGCATGTTTTGTTTAATGTTTGATGCTTTGTACATGATGTCATTGTTTATTCTGTTTGTGTATGTTGTTTTGAATGGAGGGAAAATCGGGGGGACGTTTTTTTAATGGGTTGATGGGAGGGGAGACAGGGAGTGTGAGGTAAGGGGAGACACCTGATTCACTCTCTGTCCTTTGCTATGATTCACTCAGGCGTGTGTCACTGAGCTATAATGATTGTATAATTATTAATTTTAACTTGCAAAACACTTCGGATGCATTTATGGAGACACATTCGGACTCTTAAATGAATGCTCTCTGCTTTTAAAAGGGAGGAGAGATAATCTTAATGAATTCACCTGGTTGGACACTTTACAGATCTACAAATATGCTGTAATTTTTGAATTCACATGAACCACACCCTGAAGGTTTCCTTACTTAAATATAAGCCGATCATGTTGTTCTTCAGCTGATCAAGACGGATACATCGTTTGTAAGTGCTTGACTTTAATTAATTTGTGTTTTACACATTTTATCCAGATTGAATCTGATACTCTTTCAAATGAAAATAACGCTTAGACAAAATGTTAAAAGTTAAATTATCTACCCAATATTTACGACCATATAACCTGGTAAGATATCTTTCAATTATTTACTGATGAAGAAAGGAGGACAAGGACTCAGTTGCAATCCACAGGACCCCTTTGTCATAATAATGCTGAGGGTGAGGTCCACGGATGACGGCTGTGCAGACGTTCAGTCTGTGATGGCAGGCAGATCTTCCTGAGGTGGAGGAAGGGATTGTTTGACAGGCTTTTCAAACAGGCAGACAGGCGGATAGATGGGTTGCTGATTAACTCAGTTCAAGTGGCTTAATCATTTTACTGTCAGATGAGGACTGGAGCTCAGAGCAGCTTCTTGTACCTCCTGGTGAGTGCTGGCAGGAGGAACTGATCATTTGTGCTGGTGCCTCAGTTAAGCACTTTCAGGAGGAGTGGACGAGAAGGCCTGGACCCCTTGTGTTGGAAGGAGAAACAGCAGGAATATCAGGGTTGGCTTCATGGAACTCCTGCAGAAGGGTGGGGTCAAGAACCTCCGTTTCCTAGGAACCCTACATCTCTTCTCCAGCATATAACCCCTTCCAGTCAACCGGGTATTGGAGCCCTGTGTCAGCTCACTGTACAGTGTTTCGCTTCTTGCTCTTTGTTGAATTGCTGGGATCTATTTTTCCTTAATCAACTATAGTCCGATTTCAACTGTATAGTGTCTTGAGATAACTTTGTTATGATAAGACACTTTAAATAAAATTGAATTGAATTGAATTGAATCATCTTGATCTGGGAATCCTGGAGAAAGGGCTGGACCTTGACTCAGTAAACATTACGTTTAGGATGAATCCTGAGGGTTTTGGGCAACTTGAGACAGACCACTACCAGATTGATGATCTTTTCTATTTCAAAGGATCAGATAATTAGGGGAGACTTTTTTGATCTTCAGAGGGAGTTGGTAGTTGGTGGCCAGCCAGACCTTAATTAGGCCACACCAACTTAAATTTATGGATGACCCCAAAACTAATGCGAGAGGGCCAACAAAAAAAAAAAAGACTCCAGCAAAAAAAAAAAAAAGCTAAACCACAGAACTACAAACTGGTATTCTGAATTGAACCACAGAACACAGTGTAACAAACAAACAACAAGTCTTTATTTATAGGAGGTAGCTTTGCTTGTATACACCTTCAAGCTACTTCTGTAATATTCGTGTATGGTGGATTTAAGACATTGAATTCCAAGACAATAAGAAATGCATATTGTAGAGGAAAGAGTAACAGAATTATCGTGCATTTGGATTTCGAGTAGACTACTGATATCTCAGTTGTTTGATATTAAAGTGGATGATGTCTTGTAGATTAACAGATACTTGCAGCCTCTTCGTCCTTCTCAGCTGTCACATCCCTACAGAGAAATATAAAATATAAAAGTTATTATCAATAATTTGACCAAGGCAGATGTATCAATATACTTTACAGTTACCCTAAATGTCTTGAATTGTTGTCCTATTCACATGCAACCTTTCATGCAAGTCACCTTCATCTCACAATTTGTACATTATCACCGTGTCTGATTCATGGTCATTTTGTGCTAACAATGATACACAATATTGTTGACATAACTTTAAAGATCATTCTAGATCATATGTGTCAAACTCAAGGCCCGCGGGCCAAATGTGGCCCGCCATGTGATTTTATGTGGCCCGCCTGCCTTACCTTGACCAACAAGGAAAAAAAAAAAAAAAAAAAAAAAAAAAAAACTTGTCCGACAAACCAATCCAACAACAGACAAAATGGTTTTCCTTATTGTATTCGCGCTGCTTGCGTTACCTTCTCTGACTCTGCCTCGGTCAGGTTTTCACAAGCGCAGGCACACACGCACGCACGCAATCTACGGCGCAGCAGCGCTGTGGCGGTGCGCTGCAGGCGGGTCGGGTTCTCATTGCCCAGCCTGCAAAGCGGGGGGCGATGGGCCATACAGTCTGTCGGTCAGTCTGTCTGTCTGGCTCGAATCAACAACATCAGCCCACCAGAGATTGTCATCCACGCTACGTGTTTGCATTATAGCGCCGCTGCTTTGGGAAAACCGGCCGCGAGCCTTTGATGTGAGCAGCGCGCGCTCTCATCGCGGCACACACACACACACGCACACACACACGCACACACACACACACAGAGTCCCTGGCCTGTCAATCGCTCCCTGTCACATGACCGATTTCAGCAAGAAAAAGTGTCGCACAAGTTGCTGCTGGCTTGTAAAGAAACCTTCATTTACCCACAATGCATGCCTACCGGTATTATTTTTCCCACGATTTAGGCATCCGCCACTAGGCTGCAGCGTCATCAAATCAATGCGAACAGGTGGAATTGAAAAATATAAATACATACTAGCAAAATGTCCAAGAGGAGAAAGGTTGATAAGGAGGGAAGGCTATTTCAAGAAAGGTGGGAAGGCGAATATATGTTTGTGCTGCAAGGAGAAAGGCCTGTATGTCTTTTATGTTATGAGGCAGTGTCGGTTGTCAAAGAATACAATTTACGCCGGCATTTTGACACCAAACATGGAGCTAAGTATGCCACATTTACTCATGAAGAAAAAAAAAAATTGCAGAAGAATTAAAAGGAAAACTGCAAGCACAGCAAAATGTTTTCACGAAAGCCACAGCTAAAAATAATGCAGCAGTGAAAGCTAGCTTTATTGTGGCTGAACACATCGCCCAATGTTCAAAGCCTTTTTCAGAGGGAGAGTTTTTGAAGCGGTGCATGGTGAAAGTGTGTGAGCAAGTGTGTCCCGACCAGGTACAGGCTTTTAAAAATGTCAGTTTATCAAGAAACACCATCGCGGACCGAGTTAAGGTAATAGCAGGAAATCTTTCAACACAGCTGGCCGACGAGACACGCAGCTACATAGCTTTTTCATTAGCTGTTGATGAAAGCACAGATATCACGGATACAGCGCAGTTATCAATTTTTATCAGAGGCGTGAAGTCGGACCTCACTGTCACTGAGGAGCTGTTGGATGTGGCTGCTTTGCATGGGACCACAACAGGACAGGACATTTTTGATGCGGTGGAGAAGTCCATGAGTAAAAATGTATTGCCCTGGGAAAAGTTGGTGGGATTAACTACAGACGGTGCACCCGCAATGTGTGGAGGAAACAGGGGCTTAGTTGGAATAATGAAGGGGAAAATGCAAGAAATTAACTGTCACACACCTCTGATTACATATCATTGCATTATCCATCAAGAAGCTTTGTGTGGGAAGGTGCTGGGGATGGATGGCATAGTGACCACGGTCATGAAAACAGTGAACTTCATTCGCGCTCGTGGCCTGAATCATCGTCAGTTCCAGCTGTTTTTGCAGGAGATGGACTCGGAGCATGGAGATGTGCCGTACCATACAGAAGATCGGTGGCTGAGTAGGAGCAAAGTCCTCAAAAGATTTTTTGAGCTCAGGGAAGAAATTGCTGTTTTCATGCAGCGTAAAGGAAAACCCTTGCCTGAACTGTCAGGTGATCAGTGGCTGTGTGACTTTGCTATGTTGTGTGACATAACCCAGCATCTCGCCGAACTGAATCAGAAGCTGCAGGGACGCAAACAAGTCATCACAAAGATGTCCGACACGATCACGGCTTTCCAGCGTAAACTGGACCTATGGATGTGCCAAGTGAAACACAATGATCTTGGTAACTTTCCTGTTAGTCAGAGAAATCTCGGGCTCATTTCCCCACACTTTTTCATGTGCTGAGTTGGCCTCCAAACTGAGCCTGATAAGGAATGAGTTTGATCGGCGCTTCTCTGACTTACGAGCACAGCACACTGGCTTTGCCCTCTTTACCAGTCCTTTCACCACTGACATCGGCACTGCACCCCGGCACCTTCAGATGGAGTTGATTGATCTGCAAAGCGACAGTGGCCTGAAAGCAAAGTTCCAGGATGCTGCAATCCAGGACTTTTACCGTCTGCTGCCCCCTGCTTTGATGCCACAGCTTCGACTTCATGCTGCCCGTGTTCTTTCAATGTTTGGGAGCACCTACCTGTGCAAACAGTTGTTTTCAATAATGAATGTAAACAAAAACAAGCACAGATCTCGCATCACTGATGACAACCTCCATTCTGTTCTACGGATTGCCTCAGCACAGGACCTAAAATCAGACATTGACACACTGGTAACGGGAACACGGTGTCAGACATCTGGTCAGAAGACATAGGTAAGCATTTTTAAAAACCCAATTAGAATATAATAAAATGTAATGTAACCAAGAAGAAGAATAGTTAAACTGTGTGAAATTTAATGATTGTGCTTGTTATTTTCAGACCATGACCAATGGATGGTGGAGAGGGGATCCACTTGTTCAGGATCTACTCATCCACAAGAATTGAATTGTTCTTGTTCTTGTTCTTGTTATAAAGACTCACCAATCTGATTTTCCTGCAATTGATTTATTTTTTCTCTGCTTGAGGTGACAAGTGTGATGATACATGTGCATCAACAGGAAAAGTTGCTTGTCAGACTGTTTCAACTTGTTAGTCTTGAGCTGTATGTTTTGACTTATTTTTATGTGTAGCAATGTATTTAGTGCACCACATGCAAGGCTGTGTGCAGCCATTTTTATTTTATTGTAAAATGCTACATCACATATGTTGTTAGCAGCTCACAATTGTTGGTTTTACAGTAGTTATGCCCCCTCTCAAGTAATACATTCAAAGTCATTTAACATTAAGGAGTAGTTACATTTAGTTTACATTAGCTTACATTTAGTTACATTTATAAGATACATCTGGCCCTTTGAGGGCAGCCATTATGATGATGCGGCCCCTGGTGAAAACCAGTTTGACACCCCTGTTCTAGATAATCACAATTATCACAACAAGAAGACCAAGGGCTATCAATGCGTGTCGCTTCATTTTCATGCGTTATCCATCGTATTTTGTATTTTATCTTACGTTCAACTGGTGAAAACACAGATCGTTCTCAACTATTCTCAAAGCATTTCCGGTTTTCACTTCATTTGTCACTTCTACAGATGAGTGCGGCTGCAGCGCCACCCGCTTTTATGGGGGAGAACTACGTCTTGCACATGCGCAGAATGTACAAAATACCGTAGCAATTTTGCGAGTTTTACGACAAGCCGACACAATGCTGACCTTTTGCGGCAATATAAGTCAGCGAGTTCCGAGTTCGTGGAGCCTCGGAGGAGGTGACAAGCGGAAATTAATGGGCACGTCTATTTTTTTTTCCCTCGACAAGTATATTCTTATTTCTCCATGCAAAGCATGGGCATTTTGTTTTCTGCAACATTCAGAGTGAAAGAAACCGTTTGGCAAACTATGTCAAGTTGTCTGTCTTGAAGTCCTTTTCTGATCCTCTCCAGATCACCTTAGAAAATATCTAATTCAACAGGTGTTTTGTCCGGTATATGGATTTTTTAATGACTGATTGATGAATCAAGGTTTATATTTGTTGAGCTATTTCTCTGACACTTTTGGGAATGTACTATCAAGGTTTCTGGTTTAAGGTGTTAAAATAAACTCCACCTTTGTTTACTTTTGAATCAATTTAGGAAAAGGTAGATATAATAACATTCTTTGATAAAGCAGTATTATCAGTGTGATAAGATTTCACTGAATCAATTAAGTTTAATTCAGCGAAAGGAGGGTGTATTATAAAGAGATAACAAGATGTCTTACCACATTATGTATAAGGGTAGAGGTACCTCAAGCTACCATGGTGATGACGAAGGACAAAAGAACATCGCAAACGCTGGGGCTGTAGCCCTGGACAGCTAAATTGTATTCTCCTTGTTTTGGCAATCTCTGTTGTTGTTCCTACGGTGTTCCTGGACTATTTCCATATTGCCAAGCCAGTTGAAAGCGAGGAAAGAAACAAAATAAATGATTACCAAGATATTCTGAAGATTCTTAGTCTTACAAACAAACCCAACAACTTACATGTCAATGATACACATAAGACGGTTAATATTTGTAAAATATCACTGAACAAAGATACAGGGTGTCCGGAATGGGTTGAATTATCGCTTTGGAAAAAGTTATGCCTAGCTTCCCCATTTGACAAAGCCATGTACATTCTGAAACCATCAGAGTTTTTTGGTAATCTTGCTGACATATATTACCTGAATGCTTTTTTCAACAATGGTTGGGAAGGAACTATTGCATAAACAGGTACTTGGGTCCCATATGGACCGACAAAGAAAGACCGACTAATGTATAAGTATTGGAAAACCATGAAGAACAATATCTCACTAAAGAAGACATTCTCATCGGCTACTACTACATTAACCTTAACCATAGATTGGACAGAGGTGAATATGACTTTGGTACACATGGTTCACAACAGACCTTACAGACGGCCCTTTTTTCAAGACAGTTTGGGATTGGGGAATCATCGGCTGGATTGATAAATGTATTCCCCTATTTTTACAACCTTATAGAAAATCGTATCCAGCTCTCATACTCATGGCATGTAAAACTAAGGTAATTAATGAAAAGAATGCAAAAGAAGAATATAATCGGGCTGATCAGTCCACATACATACAGACTGGAATCACTGCAACATCTAACAATTTGTTAAAATATCTCTTTTAATGGCTGTCTTTGTATTTTCAGCACTTGCTGTGTTCTGCAGTTGCTATTGTATTCCATGTATCCGCTCATTATGTAACCGTATTATCATATCTGCAATAAATTCTGATAGGCGGGGACAAATTATTAATCTCATATTTTATTTGATTATTTACCATATACCTAGAGATTTTCTAATAATAGGTTTGTTTTAAACTTCAAATTTTAAGGTTGACCTCTGGTTTCAGACGTCAAAGGAGGGATTGAAGATATTTCCTCAGATTGATCCACATATATGTACTCATTGAAGGGTTAAATTATATATCCTCATTTTATGTACTCAATTGTTTACATTGATAATGTTTTCTTCTATTCAGAGTTAAAACATATTCTTGTATTTTATCTTTTAACAACTTGTTATTCCCAAAGAGCAGGGTTCAAAATTTGAAGGCTCTAAACATCTGTGCCTCAACTTTGTGTGAATCTTGGTATGCGTTTCTGAAACCATTGACAGATGCCTCTGTGTTACAATAGTTCCAAACTGTGAAAGATATATGTGTTGGAAGGAGGACGCAGTCATGTGGGCATCCTCTCCTTGTTGAGATAGGAAGCATGACCGATCTTAAAAATGTCATGACCCATAATTTATGGCCTACAGACCTGGTTCAAGATAACAAGTGTGAAGGAAGACTGACGATTCATTGTTTAGGTCAGTGTTTAGGTCAAGGCATGAATACAACATCTGTTGTTCATAATGGAGTCAGATTTTGCAAAACATCCTGTAACCCGAGGTTGTAATTGTATAGTCAACTTACTTCACATGTTCGGGGAGGGTCTCAAGGTCTTTAAAAGACGGGACATGCTAAGAGGTTTTCAGCCACTCTCTGGAAGGATCTGGTGGGTGAACCAGGATTTCGGACAGAGACTGGACCGAGCGCTCAAATTTCTGGTATATCTGAATAATTAGCATTCTTTGTTAACTGTTGTATTTAAGGTCTTGTATGGCCTACTTTTGTAATCATTCTTTGCTATTAATAAATCCACTGTTTTAATTCTAAATGTTACTCTTCCTTGGATCGTACGAATGCCCAGAACTCATTAGACAGGAAAGAGGATTGAGTTCGCTTTACCATATATAAAAGGTATGTCAAAAATATGAAATGATCTTGATCTTTTGCTCCCATGATTTTTAAGCATGATCTGATTAAACAAAACAGAAAATATTTTTCAAATATTGTCCTTCTCTTGTGTTTGTTAACTTTGTAAAAGATCCATAGGCTGTTTCTATGAAAGAATAATAAAAAGTTTAAGCAGTTTAAAAACAAGAGTAATACAATTATATTTACCTAAGATTTTTAATTGAATCTGTTAAGATTTTTAGTCTATGTGAAGAAGTATTCTGGATGACCCACATTTGTTTCGTGTGTTCACTGCTGGAACTAATGTTAACCTAACTATCTTTAATTTCCCATCTATTGTGGCACATTTATTGATGAATAAAAACATAAAAAACTATGGCTGTGAGTATTTCCTAAATATAAGCAGAAAATCAGTGGTTCAGTTGGTGTGACCTGATTGACAGCAGGAATCATGAGCAGGTACCGTCATCCGTTCGTTGATTATCTCAAATGTTTTAACCCTTGTTACACTCCCTTATGTATTATAATAATATTAGTGATATGTGGTGAGGTTCATGGTTGGTGAGGCACTGACTTCTTTAGTGTCATATTTAGTAGTAAGTATAGCCCAGGTGGAAGAAATGCTACTAAGAATGAGACACAGTTATCCTCCAGAGCAGAGAAGGCTTGTCTCTGGACCAAGCACTCCCATAGGAATGTGTTGCTTATCTGTTGTTCAATCTCATCCCTTGAGATCAATTTGAGATTCTCACATTCATATCATTCTGTGATCATTTTCTTCTGAATGACTTCTCCTAAGGGACCATAAGGAGCAAGACATAAGCTAAAAAGAGACAATACACCAGTAAGACAAAGGAGGTTGAATTGAGAAAACCATTTGAGCAATTCTTGAGAAAAAGGATAAACAGAGGACATCTCATAATTGTTTCTACTTGATCTCAATTATAACTGATAACCTTTAAATAAGAATTAAAGAGAATAAAACAAGATAAATCTGAGACTTTTATGAGACAAATCTGAGAAGTTTGAGCATTAAAAGAGATCTTACAAAATCTCATCCGGAGCTGGGATCAAACCCCAACCTTTCAGGACATAGGCCAACACTCTACCAAATGGGTTTATTACTTTGATCAGAGGAACCTTTATAACATCTAGAACGCCCTTCCAAGCCCCTGTAAGGAAATGACAACTTTACTGTAATCAATCATCTAGTTTTAACACACATTTCAAATAGTCACTTGATTAACTGATAATCTGTCATATTTAATTCATATTAAATAATCCTATTCTTGCATTGGATTCACTGACTGCAACACAAGGCCGAGGTCAGAAAGCCTCACACACACAGAAAGATTAAACAATCCCAGATTCCAGGAAGTCTGGACACCTGTTTGAGAATTCACACTGAAGGACACAAGTCGCTGAGAACAGACAGATTTGAGAAAACAACAACCTTCAGTAAGTTTCCACTACGATCACGTGCGACGGCCATCTTAGAATCAAGTGTTTACATTTACTGACCAATCCTACATGTACATTTGACAAGAGGCGTTAACCTGAATATTATAATACTATAAACTATACTATACTATAAAGATCCACCATTTTGTGTGATCTTTGCATTCTGGCATTAAGTATACTTTCTAAGTATAAAGTGTGTAAAACAATTTAAAAAATATTGATCTTTGTCCCTGTTGTATTACTGCAAGGTTTTTCAAATATTGTCCTTCACTTGTGTTTGAACTTTGTTAAGGATCAATGGACTGTTTCTGTGAAATGCACTGGATTTAAAGAACAATTTAAACTGAAAGCAGTTTCAAACATGAAATACATTTTTGGGAAGCGAAATACAATTATACTAAGATATATATTTTTTTCAATATTTCTGATTTAAGTCTATATGAAGATGAACTTGGATGATCGTGTGTTTGTTTCATGTTTAGTTAAGTCCTTCATGTTGTTTTTGCTGTTAACTGAAAGACCAAAGATCTTGTTTACGACATCTTTGGAATGCAGACCTTCCCCCCCATCTCTCTCTGGCATCCAAAGGCCGGCCATTTCACACATTCTAATATGACTTCCTTACTCATTGCCACCTCCCTTTCTGCAACAAGGTCCCCAGCCGCAGTACTTTTTCAAGATGCAAGCTGTCATGAGTCTACATGTTCCTCCCTTTGTTTCCGGTTTTATTGTGAAATCCGCTCCCTTCTGTGTCTGTGCTAATCTTATTTCCCTCTGTCTGAGTAGTAATTCTTCCCAGCCGTGTCTAGTTAGTCCCGCCCCCAGCTGCTGCTGATTTCTCCACTGTGTTCTTAAGCCCCACTCTCAGTCACATCCTTTGTCTTGTTGTCACCATATCCCTGTAACCAGAGTCCTGCAGTTGAGTATTCCTGCTTCCTTACTTTGTTTCCTAACCTTGTCCCGACCAAGACACCATTCCTGCCTGTTGTTTTTTCGATCTGTTTCTCCCCCTTGAGTTTGCTAGCCCCTGCTTTTGCCTTTTGATGCTGATTCCTGGACTGTCTGACTATGCCTCTGCCTTCCCCACTAAATAAAACCAAGTTTCTGCAAATAACCTCTGCGCCTGGGTTTCTCCGTTCCCCGTCGTGACAGAACAACAAGACCTCGATGAACCCAGCAGAGAGACATCTTCCCAACGCTCCACATACACCAGAAGCAGACAGTGAGGAACACTTCCTCACTAGCAACGCTGCAGCTAGGCATGGAAAACATGGCGACGCAGCACGGCTCAAAGCTCCAGAGTCTGGGACACCAGATGTCGGCGATGGGCGGGAAACTCCAGTTGTAGACCGCCGCCGGCAGAACCGCAGCACCAGCTTCCACTGGTGAGTCCACCCTGGTCGTCGTTCTGGTCCCACCCCCCTTTATGATCGAGTGTTTCTCCGTTGACTCTGGAGATTGCCGGGGCTTCCTCACCATGTGCAGTCTCCACTTCGAGCTGAACATCACTTTCCCACTTTCCCACCGAGCGCTCAAGAGTGGCTTACATCATCTCGCTGCTGAGCGGGCAGCGGAGTGGCGGAACCGGTCACCCCTCTGCCACTCTGCGGAGCTGTTCACCTCGGCGTTCCAGTGGACTTTCCGGCGCATCGTTCCGGGGGAGGAAGCTGCGTCTGTTCTTCTCCGTCTCCGCCAAGGGTCCCAGCACATGAGTGACTACGCTATCCGGTTCCGCACGCTGGTCGCAGAGAGTCGCTGGGAGGGGAACGTCCTCACCCGAGTCTTCCTCGAGGGTCTATCCCCGTGCCTGCAGACCGTGCTCATTCCTCTTGAGCCCCTGGAGGGGCTAGACTCGGTCATCGCCATGGTCACCAGGATCAAGACGAAGCTGCGCAACGAGGAGGCGCGGAGCCGATCGTCTCCCCCTCCTCTCCAGTGGTCCCAGCGGTTTCCCTTCCGTCCCTCAGTTCCCCGCCCGCGGAGGAGGAGCCAATGCAGCTCGGACACGCACGTCTCACAGACCAGGAGAAGAGGCGCTGGATGGATGAGGGGCTCTGCCTCTACTGTGGACACCATGCAGCAGCGTGTCCGCTAAAAGACAAGGCTCACCACTGAAGAGGGTCGGGGTGAGCCAAACCAACACGTCCACCAATCCCTCACGCCCCACCGTCGCCATTCCCTGGAATCTGCTGGGAGGGTCTCCCCGGGCCAGGCCTTCATTGACTCTGGGGCTGATGGTAACTTCATTTCCATGGAGCTAGTTAGATCCCTTGACATTCCACTTTAGCCTCTCCCGGCTCCCCTCCAAGTTCAGGCCTTAAACGACCACCTCCTGAACCGGGTGACACACTGCACACACCTGCTTGGACTCTTGTTTCCTGAAGGACACACTGAGGAGCTGCATCTCCATGTGTTGGCGTGTTCCCCTCACCCCGTCATCTTGGGGTTCCCCTGGCTCCGGCACCATGAGCTTCACATCCAGTGGTCCTCCCTCTAGGTGGTCGGGTGGCGAAAGGCTTGCAGTCAAAAGTGTGTAACCCCCTCTAATTTGTGCTCCCCCATTAGGTCTAGCGTCTCTCCGGTACCTTCCACCACATCTGTGGACTTATCATCGGAAACGTCTATGTACCACGATGTGGGTGAGGTTTTTAGTAAGTCTTCCTCCTCATCGCTTTTATGATTGCGCCATTATTGCCAGGTTCCCATCCCCGGCGTGGTCACCTTTACTCCTTGTCTCGCCCAGAAAATGATGCCATGAACCGTTACATCTCGGAATCTCTGGCCGCAGGGATAATCTGCCCCTCCTCATCCTAGGCTGGGGCTGGCTTCTTTTTTGTCGGTAAGAATAGCGGCTGCCTGCACCCATGCATTGATTATCACTCACTAAATGACATTAAGGTTAAGAATTTTTACCCCTTACCACTAAAGGTTTCAGCGTTTGAGATGCTCAAAGGAGCCACCATTTTTACCAAGTTGGACCTACCTAATGCATACCACTTGGTTAGAATCAGCCAAGGGGATGAATGGAAGACCGCATTTAACACACACTCTGGCCACTACGAGTATTTGGTAATGCCTTTCGGTCTCATGAACGCCCCCCGCTGTGTTTCAAAGCCTGGTTAATGATGTCCTGAGAGAATTTCTTAATCGGTTTGTTTTTGTTTATCTAGACGACATTCTCATTTTTTTGCCAGACAAACAGTCACACCACCATCATATACATCTAGTGTTAGAGAAGCTATTGGCCAACCAACTGTTCGTCAAAGCTGAGAAGTGCTAATTTCATGCTGCGACAGTCTCCTTCCTAGGTTACGTTATTAGTCCCGGTAGGATAGCCATGGACCCGGCTTAGGTTCAGGCAGTCGCTGACTGGCCCACTCCCGAATCCCGAAAGGGGCTTCAACGGTTTTTGGGTTTTGCGAACTTTTACCGGAGATTCATTAGTAGAAGGAGATAGGGAGTTGTTGGCCATCAAGGGCGCCTTGGAGGAGTGGCGTCACTGGCTGGAGGGAGCGGAGACCCCTTTTGTGGTATGGACAGATCAAAAGAACCTGAAATATATACGCACTGCACGACGCCTGAATCCTCGCCAGTCCCGCTGTTTTTTTGCCAGGTTTAATTTTGTTGTTACCTTCCAGCCTGGTACCAAGAAACTTAAGACCGATGCCCTGTCTCGGATATATGACTCGCTGTACTCTGATCAAGCCCCTGAGACTGTGCTTCCTTCCGACTTGGTGGTCGGGTCCCTAGTCTAGGAGGTCGAGGAGAGGGTCAGGAGGGCCTTGCGGCAGACTCCCCCTCCGGCCTCCTGCCCCACTAACCGCCTGTTTGTGCCTGAACCTCTCCGTAAACAGGTACTGCATTGGGGCCATTTAGCCAGGTGTTCCTGTCACCCGGGACAGCAACGCACCCTGACTATCAACCGGCGGCGGTTCTGGTGGCCTGGTCTGCAGCGGGACGTGTGTGAGTACGTGGCGGCGTCTCCCATCTGTGCTGGCAACAAGCCGTCTACTGCTCAACCCACGGGAAAGCTCCGGCCTCTGCCAGTGCCTGACCAACCCTGGTCCCACATCTCCATGGACTTCGTCACCGGGTTCCTGCCGTCCGAGGGCATGACCATTGTCCTCACCATCGTCGACCGCTTCTTGATGATGACGCACTTCGTTCCCGTACCCAAGCTTCCGACGCCAGAGAGACTGCTGAAGCGGTCCTGAACCACGTTTTCCGCCTGCATGGCCCCCCGAGGGACATCGTCTCGGACCAGGGCCCCCAGTTTTTTTCCCGGTTCTGGGCCGAGTTATGTCGCTTCATCGGTGCTCGCCCCAGCCTGTCCTCGGGGTACCACCCCCAGAGCAATGGGCAGACCAAACGTGTAAACCAGGACCTCGAGACCTCACTGCGCTGCCTGGTTTCCCGTTCCCCCTCAGCCTGGGCCAAGTACCTGCCCTGGGTGGAATACGCCCATAACTCTTTGACCTGTCTGTCTGGACACTCGGCCAAGGCGATTTCACAAGATGTTTCCCAATCTCATTATATAAGATGTTTGTCTCTCAGTGTGTGTGTGTGTTTCTGGTTTCTCCAGTAGCTGGAAAAGTCATTAGGATGATGTTAGTGATCTTGGACAAATAACCATTTACGCCACAACACGCCTCGACCGGACTAAGTCCGTTTGAGTGTGCCTATGGCTATGGCTAAATGAATTAACTTCGACTCTCCCTCTCTTGTTTTATTATTTTGTGTGCTCCTAATTTTCCTCTGTTTTGCTTTCTGGCCTTTGTTGTTTAATTAGTCATGTTTTTTTGTTTGTTTGTTTTTTTTTAGTCGGTCCCTGTAACCACAGTCCTGCCGTTGAGTATTCCTGCTTCCCTACCCTGTTTCCTTTCCTTTTCCCGACCAAGACTCCATTCCTGCGTTGTGTTTTCGATCTGTTTCTGCCCCCTGACGAGTTTGCTAGCCCCTGCTTTTGCATTTTGATGCCAATTACTGGACTGTCTGACTACGCCTATGTATTCCCCACTAAATAAAACCAAGATTCTGCAAATAACCCTGTGCGCCTAGGTTTCTCCGTTCCCCGTCGTGAAACAAGCAAGCTGCATGCAACCCAGCAGCCAGCCAAGCAAGCCTGAACCTCTGGCTCTTACGAGCAACCAAACTTCTCTCCCAGAAAAGACTTGTGACCATTGCACCGTGTAGAAATACGTCTCTGGTTGGTTACGCCAACACGGTCAAGGACAGCCTGCAACACAGAACCAGGACCGGACCCAAGAAGACCTTCAGCCCTTTCCGCAGCCAAGCCTTCTTCACCGGGGTCCCTGCAAAGTCACGCCCGACATCGCTGGATCCAGGGCCTTCAGTCGTGCTCCTCCTGCTGCAGCTCATCCTCCTAATCCTCTTCACCACAACCTTCTCGTCATTATCATGCCTTCCTCTCTCCTCTCGACAACGTAAGAAACTGTAACATTGTCACTCTTGCATTGATTGATGTGTTGGGATTTTTCAAATTGATCCGAGGTAGCAAGATTAGCTTAGGATAAATTGTTGTCCTTCACTTGTGTTTGAACTATGTTGAGGATCAATGGACTGTTTCTGTGAAATGTACTGGATTCAAAGAGCAATTTACACTGAAAGCAGTTTCAAACATGAAATAGATTTTTGACAAGTGTAATACAATTATACTAAGATATATATATTTTTCAATCTTTCTGATTTAAGTCTATATGAAGATGAACTTCCAGATGTCCCTGTGTTTGTTTCATGTGTACTGAAATCCTTATTGTTGTTTTTGCTGTTAACTGAAAGACCAAAGTTCTGGTTTACAAAATCTTTGGAATGCCGACCTTCCCCCCCATCTTTCTCTGGCATCCAAAGGCCGGACATTTTACACAATCAAAGATGAATTCCTTATTCATTGCCCCCTCCCTTTCTGCAACAAGGTGCCGCACATCTTCTCAGCCACAGTACTTTCTCAAGACGCAAGCAAGCTGCATGCAACCCAGCAGCCAGCCAAGCAAGCCTGAACCTCTGGCTCTTACGAGCAACCAAGCTTCTCTCCCAGAAAAGACTTGTGACCCTTGCTCCGAGTAAAAAAATGTCTCTGGTTGGTTACGTCAACACGGTCAAGGACATCCTGCAACACAGAACCAGGACCAGACCCAAGAAGACCACCAGCGCTTTCCGCCGCCAAGCCTTCTTCACCGTGGTCGCTGCGAAGTCACGCCCGACATCACTGTAACCAGGGCCTTCAGTCGTGCTCCTCCTGCTGCTGCTCATCCTCCTCTTCACAACAACCTCATCGACATAATCAGGCCTTCCTCTCTCCTCTCGACAACGTAAGAAACTGTAACATTGTCACTCTTGCGTTGATTGATGTGTTGGGATTTTTCAAATTCATCTGAGGTAGCAAGATTAGCTTAAGATTAGTTGTAAAGCTTTCCCAGAAGTTGACAATTATCAAAGCCTTCAAGTTACTTTCTGAGTAATTAATATTGTGCCTTCCATGATTTCAAAGCAAGCCTTATCATTCCATTCCATTGTTCTTAACTGTTCTGCCTTTTCTCTTTGTTTCTTTCAATAAATCCTTTAAAAAGTACATCAGTTGCCTTTAAAATGTTCATTTTCTTCTATAATCAATTTAAGAGCCTCTTACTCAGTAAAGAACAATAATCACGACAACAAGTAGTAACTTCAATTAAATGAGATTGATTAAAACTAGTGTTTCATAGTTAATTAATAAGGCCAATTAATTAATTATTATCCACGTAAATTTAATAGTTTCCCTTATACTATAAAACAAAGTGTGGCGCTCCAACTTCAGGTCAATTTTACCTACAGGCAATTTTAAAATGAAATCGACCAGAACTTAGATGTTCTTAAAATTAACCTTTTTATAAGGCATATATAATTACTACACATATTTTCACTGCTGGAACTAATGTTTATTATTTCCTTTGTAAAACTGTTAATTTATTGAAAAACAAAAACTTAAAACCGATTTTGTCAAAAAAGAAAGATCCCTGTGTTTCGCTTTGAGTGACACAATCTGATCTCAGTTAATGATCTATGATCTCTGTGCATTTCCAAAAAATAAACAGAAAGCCAGTGGCTCAGTTACTGTTATCTGATCGACAGCAGGAATCATGAGCAGGATAGTCCTCATCGCAGGTAGGATTTGGTTCTAATTACGGTCATCAGTTCATTGATTATTTCTAATTATTTCAAGGTCTTTGTCTTTTCGTGAGCAACATCGGTGAGTTTAAATCAAACATTTCCCTTTAATACAATTGTTAAATAAAATCAAATTGTTAATATAGTTGTTTAAATATTTGATTCTATCTTCAGCGTCATCCATCAGACTGGTGTGCTACTTCACCAACTGGTCCCAGTATCGACCTGGTGATGGGAAGTTTATGCCGCTGGATATCGACCCAAATCTGTGCACTCACCTGATATATGCATTTTCCTTCATCAACAAATTAAATCAAATAGTGACTGTAGAGTGGAACGACGAGGAGCTCTATAAAGACTTCAACGGACTGAAACAGAGGTAGTTTTATATCTATTTTTAGTGTAGACATTAGTTTAGCCATGATATGCAGACTGAAGAGTTGAAGTCATGCTAGTGATTAACCGCACTATGCAAAATCACTTGTTAAAAAATGTAAGTAAATGTTTTTAAAATAATTTTTTTTTTTACTTTAAATTATCATATGTCAAATTTACTTGAAAAATATTCACTTGTAAAAATGATTTGAAAACAGTTAACTGTTAAATCATTATAACTATTACAAAATGTGGGTGGTGGGATACAGAATAGAGCACATGGCAGAATTCTTCTGAAACACCTGACATTGGTGGGCATTGACTCAATGTATCTGTGACACACGTTTTTTGCTCAGAAATCCAAATCTAAAAACTCTGTTGGCAGTCGGAGGTTGGACGTTTGGATCTCAGAAGTGAGTCATTTGACCAGAGATATCTTTCTTAAAAAAGGAGACTGAATGGATGTGATCCTCTCCTCAGATTTTCCACGATGGTGTCCACGCAAGCCAACAGGCAAACATTCGTTCAATCTACCATTACGTTTCTGAGAAGTAAAGGATTTGATGGCCTGGATCTGGACTGGGATTACCCTACTGCTAGAGGAAGTCCTGCGGTGGACAAACAAAGGTTCACTCTTTTATGCAAGGTTAGCACTGTTGCATACAACTCCATTGGTAGGATAAATTGACAGAAAGTAGCGCTAGATCTGAACCAGTCTCTTTTGTGATGCTGCAGGAGCTTTTGGAGGCGTACGAGGCTGAAGGGAAAGAAACTGGAAAAACACGACTTCTGCTTTCTGCGGCTGTTGCTGCTGGGAAAGGAACGATCGGTCCTGGTTATGAAGTCGCTGAGTTGGCAAAGTAGGTTCTAAAATGTCACCTTGGAAAATATTGAATTCAACAAGTGTTTTGTCAGGTATCTGGATTTTATCAATGTGATGACGTATGACTTTCACGGCACATTGGAGAGTGTGACGGGTCACAACAGCCATCTGTACAAAGGAAGCAGCGACGTCGGCAACAATGTGTACATGAATACTGTGAGTGTGGGATGTTTACACCTCCAATACATTTCCCCCCCCGTTTACACTGCTAAAAAAGAAAAGTCCCAAAGATTTGGGATATCAACATTTTAAACATGTATATTCATGATGTTTCTTTTACTTATTTCTTTACTTAAATGTTAATAGTGAACATGGGAACACCCGGACAAGATATTTGGTTGAATCCACTAAATTTGCAGCCAAGCCCACATTTGAAAAGTATAACATTTCTAAGGATCACACTCCTTGGCAGAGGTACACACTCTCCGTGCTTCTATATCAAGAGTTGACCCTCTGATGCGGCTCTGAGTTGGTTTTTTTTTAAGTATAAATGTGGGAATTTTATTTAAATGTTTCATAGCGTTTTTCCAATGATGCATGAAAAACAAGCAAACCTCATCTTCCGTTTACTTTTTATTTAATAAAAACTGTTACATACATAGAAAATATCTAATATTTTTCAGTAAGTCAGTTACAAACGTGTACATTGTAATAAATTAGGTTTAGTTTGATATCAAATTGTTTAGTTTTGAATGTCCTAGTCACATATTGCTCTACATAAGAAAAGACAACAAAAACCATGACTAAGTTAAACAACTGCAGTAAATATACAGTACAAAATGTTGTTATGATAATTATCAATGCTTAAAAAGTCAGGGTCGGGATTATTTTCAGAGTCATCTGTTCTTTTTAAGAGTTATCGACAAAAATGTTTTTATTTTTATGTGGCGACTGGAGCTCATCCGTCTTTGTCTTCATCTTCGTCCAAAAAGACACTTAACAACATCCAAATACCTTCAAACTGCTCGACTGACGATTTACGCTGACAACCTAGTATCATCCACTCAAAATAAGCCTAAAATATAGATTTGTTTAAGTATTTTTCTGAGGAATTCCTTATGTCAAGGCTTCAATACAATATGGACATTACAGGCCAGCACCATGGAAGTATTTGGATGTTCTTAAGTGTATTTTTGGATGAAAATGAAGACGAAGCTTTAGTTGCCACATTAAAATGAACAGCCTTTGAGATCACTAACTAATGTTTTGTATAACTTTGTTTATATATAGCATAAAGGCAAGAAGAGAAAGTGAAAATAATATGGAATTATATGAAAACAAAAGGGTTTTGCAGGTCCCAGGGTTTTTCTCCCATCAGAAACGGGTCCAAACGGCTCTTTGAGTGGTAAAGGTTGCCGAGCCCCTGTTCTATATCATTACATTTAAATAGCTAAAATGCTATTTCAACTTTGAATTGATTTTTCTATTTCTTAAGTTATTTTTTTCTTTTATAAACAATGTTAATTAAACATTTTCAAGGACTTTGCGATGGGTTATTGGAGAGACCAGGGGATGCCTGTGGAGAAGATCAACATGGGATTTGCTACATATGGAAGAACGTTTACACTTTCTACTCAGTCCAGCGCTGTCGGGCCCCGGTGTCTGGTCCTGCTCCTGCTGGTGTTTTCAGGATTTCAGGAGAGGCAGGATTCTGGTCCTATTACGAGGTGAATAAATCAACCTAATTATATGAGGGGCCGTTTGAGACAAACTTCAGTTTTTCTCTCACACATACTATCAAGACCTCTCACTCACTATCAAGACCTCTCACACTTACTATCAAGACCTCTCACACTTACTATCAAGACCTCTCACACTTACTACCAATACCTCTCACACTTACTACCAAGACCTCTCACACTTACTATCAAGACCTCTCGCACTTACTATTAAACCCTCTCACACCTTCTATCAAACTTGCTCACATCTACTTTCAAACTCTTTATTAGCACTTAATAGCACGTGTATGAGTACTTGATTGTTCGTGTATGAGTATTTGATAGTGAGTGTAGGAGATCTTGTACATAAGTGCATGAGGACTTGATAGTCAGTGTGAGAAAACTTGGTAGTGAGTGTGAGAGAACTTGATTACACAGGATGCCATCTTGATTACACAGGATGCTGCCCCTTTTTTAAGCAACTTCAAAATCAAGTTGTTAAATCAATACTTAATCTCCGGCAGTTTAATACAAATATTTGGATTGTTATCATGTTATTTTTGATATGATCACTTTATTTAATGATATCGCAGCATTAATTACACAATTATTAAACGTTTCTGCTGATGTATATCCTCCTGAAGTCCGTCTAAGCGCCTGACTTTTTATAAACCAGCCTGAAGAGTGAATGCAACGCTTAGAAGATGAGCATGTTAGTTATTTTATTATTATCAGCTCTCGTTGTGCACATCAACGTTATATTGTCTCTTTTTAATATACTATTGCAGCAATATTATTGCTTTCGCTAGGAACCTTTTTGCATGGCCTGTAGGACCATTACTTGTGTGACACCAGTGAAAACGGTTTAACGTTTTAAAGTTTGTTCCTCCAGTTAATTTTACATGGTTGGATCTGAATTTTTCCGTGAAAAAGTAAGTGTCATACAGTTCCACTTTGGGCTTGTAGAATGTTATCGAGGTTTTAATATTTAGACGATTGTTTGTTTACGTTCGCTCCTGTGCATTAAGTCGAAGACATTTCCAAATGTATCATTATTTTAACATCCCTGTGTGTCTCTGACGTGTCTGAAGTGTTTCTAATGTTTAACGTCGTCTCTCATCCCTCGCAGTCTCCTCATTTAGCAAGAATCTAAAATAGTAGAAATACTTTTCGGAGTCATAGTTTGCAAATAAAGTATTAAAACGTGACTTTAACACGGAAAACTAACTTCTCATCCTTTTTTCTTTTTTTTTCAGATTGATGTCATTCAAAAAGAAAGAAACCAAATCATTCATTAACTAAAGGTTGACAAATGTAGAGGATCTGTATGAGAATACTGTGAAAAAAGGATCCTTTAAAATGTGTATTATTTCTCCACAGATGACCAGGACATGCGACAGGAAGAGCTGCAAAATATCCCTTATCCTGGGACCACAATGCTGTAACTCATTTGGTGCTGGATCATCTCAAGAGTCTCTCAGGAAACAATGAACAATTTCAAACACACACAAAGGCAGATGAAGCAGCAGAACTAATAAACTAGCAGAGTTTATCAACTGAATTGACCATTTAAATGTTTAAACATCAGGTGATTATTGTGGTTCTCTCTGTTGTATTCTTCAAAGAGTGTTCACTTCCAGAAGCTCACTCATTTTACTTTATCTAAATATACTGAACAATTAATAACTCTCACTTCATGCACTTTTAACTTTTACAACTTGAATTTTGTTCACAGACCACTAAACAAAAGAATGTTTTTTGAGTTATGTTAAACATATATTTTGTAAGTACTGCGATAGTTTTGACAAGACAACTAGCAAACATCACTCATAGTACAGACATAGAAATACATGACAAAATTGTTGCTGTAAATATTTTTTGGAATTGATTTGTCCCAACAGTTTGAACCATGACACTTCAGAAGTGCTTGCACCAGTGTGACATTATCCCGGTAAGTAGGAAAATCCAGAGAATCATCATCCAGGAATTCGATGAACGTTGTGTCAATCTGGGGTAAATAAGTTAATATTTTTGTACTATTTTCGTACTTCTTACAATAAGGGTCCAATAGGCTCAACACTCAAAAGTTCTTATTTGCTTTGATTATTATTTAGATTCCAAATAGGCAGTTCTGTGTGTATAAAAAGTGAAGCACAATGTGGAATTATCAACAAGATATAATGTTAAGGTCCACAACGAGGACTGATTTAATTAACTTAACATGCTCACCTTCCAAGTGTTGAATTCATTCTTCAGAAACTTTTGTTAAAAGTCCATCTTGGAGTTATCAGGTATTTGTGCTATTTCTACTGAATCTAGATGCACTTCAGACAGATGTACTTCATCAGAAGCGTAAACTACTTAAAAAAAACCTACTGTTTTAACGTTAATATCATTTAATAATGTGATCATATAAGAAATAACGTGATACCAAACCAAACATTTGTATTATACTGCTGGCAGCTCTGAAATTCAGAAATGATGAAACAACTTTTTTTGAATTTCTTTTGAAAAAGGGTGTGGCTTCCTGTGTAATCAAGATGGCTTCCTGTGTAATCAAGTTCTCTCATATCACTATCAAGTCCTCATGCACTTATGTACAAAATCTCTTACACTCACTATCAAATACTCATACACGTACTATTAAGTGCTAATAAAGAGTTTGAAAGTAGATGTGAGCAAGCTTGATAGAAGGTGTGAGAGGGTTTCATAGTAAGTGCGAGAGGTCTTGATAGTAAGTTTGAGAGGAATTGGTATTAAGTGTGAGAAGTCTTTATAGTAAGTGTGAGAGGTCTTGATAGTGAGTGTGAGAGGTCTTGATAGTACGTGTGAGAGGTCTTGATAGTACGTGTAAGAGTACTTGATTACACAGGAAGCTGCCCCCTTTTTCAAAAGAAATTCAAAATAAAGTTGTTTAATCATTTCTGAATTTCAGAGCTGCCAGCAGTGTAAAACAAATGTTTGGTTTGGTATCACGTTATTTTTTTATATTATCACATTATTTAATGATATCAACGTTAAAACTGTAGTTTTTTTTAAAAAGTACATCTGCCTGAAGTGCGTCTGGATTCAGTAGAAATAGCATGAACACCTGATAAATCACAGATGGAGTTTCCTTAGAATGAATTCAACACTTGGAAGGTGAGCATGTTAAGTTTATTAAATCAGTCCTTGTTGTGCTCCTTAACATAATATCTTATTGATAATTCCACATTGTGCTTCACTTTTTATACACACAGAACTGCCTATTTGAAATCTTAATAATAATCAAAGCAAATAAGAACCTTTGAGTGTTGAGCCTATTGGACCCTTATAGTAAGTACGAAAATACTACGAAAATATTTACTTCTTTCCCCCAGAGTGGTCCAACGTTCATTGAATTCCTGGATGATGATTCTCTGGATTTTCTTCTTACCGGGATAATGTCACACTGGTGAAGCACTTCTGAAGGGTCGTGGTTCAAACTGTTGGGACAAATCAATTCCAAAACATTTCATAGTTTATTGTGTAGAATAAAATATTTACAGCAACCTTTTTTTTATGTTTTTTCTATGTCTGTACTATGAGTGATGTTTGGTAGTTGTCTTTTCAAAAGTACTGCAGTACTGCAGAACAATATATGTTTAAAATAACTCAAAACACATTCTTTTGTTTAGTGGTCTGTGAACATAATTCAAGTTGTAAAAGTTAAAAGTGCATGAAGTGAGTTATTTATTGTTCAGTATATTTAGATGAAGTAAAATGTGTAAACTTCTGGAAGTGAACACACTTTGAAGATAATACAACAGAGAGAACCACAATAATCACTAGATGTTTAAACATTTAAATGGTCAATTTAGTTGATAAACTCTGCTAATTTATTAGTTCTGCTGCTTCATCTGCCTTTGTGTGTGTTTAAAATTGTTCATGCTTTCCTGAGAGACTCTTGAGATGATCCAGCACCAAATGAGTTACAGCATTGTGGTCCCAGGATAAGGGATATTTTGCAGCTCTTCCTGTTGCATGTCCTGGTCTTCTGTGGAGAAATAATACACATTTTAAAGGATCACTCCTTTTTTCAAAGTGTTCTCATACAGATCCTTATATCATCTACTTTGATGAGTAACTGAAGTATTAATATTTACAACAACATTACCATGTGTCACACCTGAGGAGAAATAGTACCGATCTAAACTTTCTACATTTGTCAACATTTAGTTAATGAATGATTTGGTTTCTTTCTTTTTGAATGACATCAATCTGAAAAAAAAAGAAAAATTGATGAGAAGTTAGTTTTCTGTGTTAAAGTCACGTTTCAATACTGCATTTGCAAACTATGACTCCGAAAAGTATTTCTACTATTTTAGATTCATGATAAATGAGGAGACTGCGAGGGATGAGAGACGACGTTAAACATCAGAAACACTTCAGACACGTCAGAGACAGACAGGGACGTTAAAATAATCATACATTTGGAAATGTCTTCTACTTAATGCACAGGAGCGAACGTAAACAAACATTAGTCTAAATATAAAAACCCCGATAACATTCTACAAGCAGACACTGGTACTGTATGACACATATTTCTTCACGAACAAATTCAGATCCAACCATGTAAAATTAACTGGAGGAACAAACTTTTAGAACATGTGAAACCGTTTTCACTGGTTTCACACAAGTAACAGTCCTACCGGACAATGCAAAAAGGTTCCTAGCGAAAGCAATAATATTGCTGCAATAGTATATTAAAAAGAGACAATATAACGTTGATGTGCACAATGAGAGCTGATAATAATAAAACAACTTACATGCTCATCTTCTAAGCGTTGAATTCACTGTTCAGGCTCCACTGGTTTATAAAAAATCAGGCGCTTAGACGGACTTCAGGCGGATATGAAGTACATCAGCAGAAACGTTTAACAATTGTGTAATTAATGCTGCGATATCATTAAATAGAGTGATCATATCAAAAATAACATGATAACAATCCATAACATTTGTATTAAACTGCGGAGATTAAGTATTGATTTAAAAACTTTATTTTGAATTTGCTTAAAAAAGGACGGCATCCTGTGTAATCAAGATTGCATCCTGTGTAATCAAGTCCTCATGCACTTATGTACAACATCTCTTACACTCACTATCAAATACTCATACAAGTACAATCAAGTACTCATACACATACTATTAAGTGCTAATAAAGAGTTTGAAAGTAGATGTGAGCAAGTTTGATAGAAGGTGCGAGAGGTCTTGATAGTAAGTGTGAGAGGTCTTGATAGTAAGTGTGAGAGGTCTTGATAGTAAGTGTGAGAGGTATTGGTATTAAGTGTGTGAGGTCTTGATAGTAAGTGTGAGAGAAAAACTGAATTTTGTCTCAAACAGCCACTCATATTGTTATGGGTCTACATGATGGTGGTTGCTTGAGATCTTTTACCTTTCAGGTTTGTACCTTCCTCCAAGGAGCCACGGTCACAATAACAGATGACCAGAAAGTTCCGTACGCTACCAAAGAAACTCAGTGGGTTGGCTACGATAACAAGGACAGCTTTGAGATCAAGGTCGCTGTTGTGAATTTGGAAATCAGGCAGTCGGAGAATTTTAAAAGGTTAAAAACAAAACGCTTTATTTCAAGCGTAAGAGCAGATATATGCCGGCAGTCCAACGTGCACGGACCTAAGCGGAACAACCTCTCAGGTGAGCTGATGTTCCAAAAAGGATACCTAAGCAGAGTGCGCAGACTTGTTTTGTACGAGAATCTTGTGATTTACATTGGTCAAAGTCAAAGATGCAGGCGGGCGTTGTTTAGCGATACGCGGCCTGGTTGGAGCACTTGGATACTTCCTTCGCCGTTGCTCCCCCTTACGGGTGGGTCCATTGGTGTCTCTCGGTGGCAGGCCCCAAGTCTCCTCCTTACGGGTGGGTCCATCGGTGTCTTTCGGTTGCAAGCCCCAATTCTAATTGTTATGTTCCTGTTCTGACGGTTAACAGGGGGCCGTTATCAACTGACATGCCGATGGTTGTGAGGGAGGTTCCTCTCGTTGACCTCGGATCCTTCGGTGCAGTGTCGGGGCTGAGTCGCAATGTTCGTGTGTTTGTTCACCTCAGTAGTTTTCCAGAAAACAGAATGTTGCATAGCACTGCAATTATATAAGCATAGCACGTATAGCACATTTGTATGAATTAATTAAAGAATATCCCCTTTAATGATTAAGACCCGCACATGTATTTTACTCATTATCGCCAAAAAACTCTTCACATAAACTTCTTTATGATTTTAACCTGCTTATTTTTCCTTTAGGCTCGTTACATGAAGGAGAAGGGTTTCGGAGGTGCCTTCATCTGGGCTTTGGACCTGGACGATTTTAAAGGGAAGTTCTGTGGGCAGGGAAACTCCCCACTCATTAATTATCTCAAATCACGTCTGCGATCAGGTAAACATGAGAGCACCTAAGATGACTGGATATTGAAAAAGACAGGTTGACAGTGATGTTTCTTTTGCAGCTCTGCCTTTACCTTCAAATCTTCCTACATTGGCACGTGTGACTCCTCCTAAACCCCTGCCAACAAATTTTGCAGCTCTCCCTTTACATTCACAACTTCCTCCATTGGTGCCTGTGATTCCTCCTAAACCCCTGCAAACAAATGCTCCGCTCCCTCCTGTGGACCCAAGTGACAACTTTTGTTCAAACAAAGTTGGGGGGATTTATGCCAAGTCTGATGCTTCAGGTTCTTACAGTTGCGCCAACGGCATCACGTGGGTCCATTACTGCGTGAGGGTTTTTGTTTTTGATGGTAGTTGCAAGTGTTGTAACTGGTCCAGCAACCAAGATGCAACTTCAGGGCAGGCGGACCAGCGTCTCTGCACCTCACCGAGTGGGGTTTACTTTTGGATTTATTTCACGCTGATCGCAGCCTTTTTTGGACCTTAAGTTTGACTAGAACATTGGACTTTGATCGCAAGCTTTTTGACTGTGGGGTTGTCGCGGGTGTTTAAGTTGTTTTGTTTCTTGACGAACTGTTCATTTAATCCCTCCGTTATGGAGCGCCTTTTTGTTAAATTTCCAAGATTAAGTTGATAAGTAAAGATATTTTGATTTCCTTCGATATCAGCCTTATGTGTGGTCAGTCTTCATTATAATAAATGCTTCATTATAATGAAGTCCGCACCAGAGCTGCGCCCCATAAAAATGTGTTTGTGACGTGTGAGTCATTTGAGACGGTCCATTGCAACTTTATCTATGAAGTTGGTAGATGTGTGCTTGGCTGTGTGTTGTGGTATGGTGACAAATATTCTTGTTGAAGCTTGAATATAGTCATCAACGATGCCTGTCAACAACAAGTGGTCGGTGAGCCCTTTCCGCACCTGAACTTAACTGATATCATTACAAGTGACGGTAGAAATCAAATTCTGGTGTGACAGAACATTAAGTCGCAGAAGAAAACGTGAAAAACAGTAATACGAAAGTCAATAACTAAACATTCCTGGGCAACAAAAATTCAAGCTGTTTCACTCTCTGTCCTTCGCTATGATTCACTCAGGCTTGTGTCACTGAGCTATAATGATTGTATAATTATTTATTTTAACTGCATTTATGGAGACCACATTCGGACTCTTAAATGACTGAAGTAACTGCTTTAATCTTGAAACTGCTCTCTGCTTTTATACGTCTTAATGAATTCACCTGGTTGAACACTTTACAGAGCTATAAAACGATTAAAACTTAGTCCGTTTCTGTCGCTCCAACACGACGTCACGTCCTGTGTAGGTACAATTTCGGTCCCCCCTACAATATCGGTCCCCCCACTTCCTACGTGATGACGTCACACGCGTCATATGCGAACGTCTCTTTAAAATATTTTTTATGGGTTAAAGAAACGTCAACAGAACGTTTACATGATACTTTTAACCACACATAAAACATTTATATTGACAAAAAGACGATCTTCGTCAACATAATCACTTTCCGTTCTTTCATTTCCTGGTCTGACGACACACGTGACTTTGAGACCAACGGAAGGGTCCGCGCTACATGTGACGAAGCCGCTGATTGGCTGAAGCTGTTTTACTACTAATAAAGCACAACTGTATAATGAAATAAAAATCATTCGAGTTCCGAAATAATTCGCTTTTCAAAAAAAAAAAAGTTAGAATATTCCCCTTACAATAACTTGTCTGTAGTTCGGATCATAAACACCTCAGTAATTATTTAGGTTTCGATTTTTTTCAAATCAATTAAATCAATTATTAAATGTACATATGCCCACTTTATTTAACGAGTCATTTTTTTTTAATTGTCATATTTGTATAATGTATGCACTACAAAAAAAATTGTGTTTTTTTAACACTACTGGCAATAAACATTTTCTAATTTTCACACTATTGAGATTTGTTCTCTTCATAATACTGTTGGAATATAATATATATATATATATATATATATATATATATATATATATATATATATATATATATATATATATGCATAATACGTACAATTCTACGGTTAAGTCTGTTTATATACACTGCAACACAAATAAATGACAGAAACAATTATAAAATGACAACAACATTTAATAATTACAGCATTTCAGTATATTCATGAGCATGTGGCCTCTAGGTCACAACACTCAACAAACAGTAATAAACTGTCTGACCACCAATGGTTCATAAAACGATCAAAACACGACACTTCCGTCGCTCCAACACAAAGAGTGTGTAACGGGTCGTTTATTCGCCTCTTCAAGTCAAAGAAAATACAAGCTTTCAATTCAATTTTATTTAAAGTGTCTTATCATTACAACATTATCTCAAGACACTTCACAGTTGAAGTAAGACTATAGTTAATTAAGGAAAAATAGATCCCAGCAATTCAACAAAGAGCAAGAAGCGAAACACTGTGCAGTGTACTATGGCGAGGAAAAACTTCCTTTTAGAAGGCAGAAACCTCGAGCGGAACCAGACTCATTGTTGACGGCCTGCCGCTTTGACCGGCTGGGAGGAAGGATGGAGGGGTAGACAGATGGATAAAGAGAAGAGTGAGGGAGGATATAGTGAGAAAAAAAGAGGACAGTGTAGGAGAGTCCATGGAGGTGCTGGAGAGAACTCTGGATCTGATGGCATCTTGGAGATCCTGGATCAGCAGCAGCTCTGGAGGTCCTGGGGCTCCAGGAGAGAAATAAAAAGGTGTTTAAACTGCACAGGTGATGAATGTAATGCAGAAAAGGAAGGATATACAGAGCTCTTAAAGGTTAAGAGAAGAATTTTAAATTATATTCTAAATTCTACAGCAGGGGTGTCAAACTGGTTTTCACCAGGGGCCGCATCATCATAATGGCTGCCCTCAAAGGGCCAGATGTATCTTATAAATGTAACTAAATGTAAGCTAATGTAAACTAAATGTAACTACTCCTTAATGTTAAATGACTTTGAATGTATTACTTGAGAGGGGGCATAACTACTGTAAAACCAACAATTGTGAGCTGCTAACAACATATGTGATGTAGCATTTTACAATAAAATAAAAATGGCTGCACACAGCCTTGCATGTGGTGCACTAAATACATTGCTACACATAAAAATAAGTCAAAACATACAGCTCAAGACTAACAAGTTGAAACAGTCTGACAAGCAACTTTTCCTGTTGATGCACATGTATCATCACACTTGTCACCTCAAGCAGAGAAAAAATAAATCAATTGCAGGAAAATCAGATTGGTGAGTCTTTATAACAAGAACAAGAACAAGAACAATTCAATTCTTGTGGATGAGTAGATCCTGAACAAGTGGATCCCCTCTCCACCATCCATTGGTCATGGTCTGAAAATAACAAGCACAATCATTAAATTTCACACAGTTTAACTATTCTTCTTCTTGGTTACATTACATTTTATTATATTCTAATTGGGTTTTTAAAAATGCTTACCTATGTCTTCTGACCAGATGTCTGACACCGTGTTCCCGTTACCAGTGTGTCAATGTCTGATTTTAGGTCCTGTGCTGAGGCAATCCGTAGAACAGAATGGAGGTTGTCATCAGTGATGCGAGATCTGTGCTTGTTTTTGTTTACATTCATTATGAAAACAACTGTTTGCACAGGTAGGTGCTCCCAAACATTGAAAGAACACGGGCAGCATGAAGTCGAAGCTGTGGCATCAAAGCAGGGGGCAGCAGACGGTAAAAGTCCTGGATTGCAGCATCCTGGAACTTTGCTTTCAGGCCACTGTCGCTTTGCAGATCAATCAACTCCATCTGAAGGTGCCGGGGTGCAGTGCCGATGTCAGTGGTGAAAGGACTGGTAAAGAGGGCAAAGCCAGTGTGCTGTGCTCGTAAGTCAGAGAAGCGCCGATCAAACTCATTCCTTATCAGGCTCAGTTTGGAGGCCAACTCAGCACATGAAAAAGTGTGGGGAAATGAGCCCGAGATTTCTCTGACTAACAGGAAAGTTACCAAGATCATTGTGTTTCACTTGGCACATCCATAGGTCCAGTTTACGCTGGAAAGCCGTGATCGTGTCGGACATCTTTGTGATGACTTGTTTGCGTCCCTGCAGCTTCTGATTCAGTTCGGCGAGATGCTGGGTTATGTCACACAACATAGCAAAGTCACACAGCCACTGATCACCTGACAGTTCAGGCAAGGGTTTTCCTTTACGCTGCATGAAAACAGCAATTTCTTCCCTGAGCTCAAAAAATCTTTTGAGGACTTTGCTCCTACTCAGCCACCGAACTTCTGTATGGTACGGCACATCTCCATGCTCCGAGTCCATCTCCTGCAAAAACAGCTGGAACTGACGATGATTCAGGCCACGAGCGCGAATGAAGTTCACTGTTTTCATGACCGTGGTCACTATGCCATCCATCCCCAGCACCTTCCCACACAAAGCTTCTTGATGGATAATGCAATGATATGTAATCAGAGGTGTGTGACAGTTAATTTCTTGCATTTTCCCCTTCATTATTCCAACTAAGCCCCTGTTTCCTCCACACATTGCGGGTGCACCGTCTGTAGTTAATCCCACCAACTTTTCCCAGGGCAATACATTTTTACTCATGGACTTCTCCACCGCATCAAAAATGTCCTGTCCTGTTGTGGTCCCATGCAAAGCAGCCACATCCAACAGCTCCTCAGTGACAGTGAGGTCCGACTTCACGCCTCTGATAAAAATTGATAACTGCGCTGTATCCGTGATATCTGTGCTTTCATCAACAGCTAATGAAAAAGCTATGTAGCTGCGTGTCTCGTCGGCCAGCTGTGTTGAAAGATTTCCTGCTATTACCTTAACTCGGTCCGCGATGGTGTTTCTTGATAAACTGACATTTTTAAAAGCCTGTACCTGGTCGGGACACACTTGCTCACACACTTTCACCATGCACCGCTTCAAAAACTCTCCCTCTGAAAAAGGCTTTGAACATTGGGCGATGTGTTCAGCCACAATAAAGCTAGCTTTCACTGCTGCATTATTTTTAGCTGTGGCTTTCGTGAAAACATTTTGCTGTGCTTGCAGTTTTCCTTTTAATTCTTCTGCAATTTTTTTTTTTTCTTCATGAGTAAATGTGGCATACTTAGCTCCATGTTTGGTGTCAAAATGCCGGCGTAAATTGTATTCTTTGACAACCGACACTGCCTCATAACATAAAAGACATACAGGCCTTTCTCCTTGCAGCACAAACATATATTCGCCTTCCCACCTTTCTTGAAATAGCCTTCCCTCCTTATCAACCTTTCTCCTCTTGGACATTTTGCTAGTATGTATTTATATTTTTCAATTCCACCTGTTCGCATTGATTTGATGACGCTGCAGCCTAGTGGCGGATGCCTAAATCGTGGGAAAAATAATACCGGTAGGCATGCATTGTGGGTAAATGTAGGTTTCTTTACAAGCCAGCAGCAACTTGTGCGACACTTTTTCTTGCTGAAATCGGTCATGTGACAGGGAGCGATTGACAGGCCAGGGACTCTGTGTGTGTGTGTGTGCGTGTGTGTGTGCGTGTGTGTGTGCGTGTGTGTGTCGCGATGAGAGCGCGCGCTGCTCACATCAAAGGCTCGCGGCCGGTTTTCCCAAAGCAGCGGCGCTATAATGCAAACACATAGCGTGGATGACAATCTCTGGTGGGCTGATGTTGTTGATTCGAGCCAGACAGACAGACTGACCGACAGACTGTATGGCCCATCGCCCCCCGCTTTGCAGGCTGGGCAATGAGAACCCGACCCGCCTGCAGCGCACCGCCACAGCGCTGCTGCGCCGTAGATTGCGTGCGTGCGTGTGTGCCTGCGCTTGTGAAAACCTGACCGAGGCAGAGTCAGAGAAGGGAACGCAAGCAGCGCGAATACAATAAGGAAAACCATTTTGTCTGTTGTTGGATTGGTTTGTCGGACAAGTTTTTTTTTTTTTTTTTTTTGTTTTTTTTTCCTTGTTGGTCAAGGTAAGGCAGGCGGGCCACATAAAATCACATGGCGGGCCACATTTGGCCCGCGGGCCTTGAGTTTGACACATATGTTCTACAGGAAGCCAATGTTCAGACACAATACTCACCTGAATCCTCCAACTCGGGAACAATTGGAAAAAAGCCACCTTACCAGAATGGACAATGGAGACTGGATGTGTGCCTATAGGAAAATAACAGTGAAAGCAGAGATACATGGTAGGGAGTGCAACTACTCTACACTATGAAAATCTAAAAACAACTTACTTTTGCCTATGGCATTAGACTGCAAAAATGACTGCAGTATTCGGAACCTTCTGAGTAAAAGGCCTGCAGATCTCCCCTTTTTCCGGTCCCAGTGTAACCTATGGAAATGAATATAAAGGTTATCCATTTTTATGTTCAAAGAATGACCTTACGAACACGTTTACCTGGTAAACTGTTTTTGAATTCCAGGCCACACCCTCTGCAGGAGTCGATTGTGTACATCCTGTAGAACTCTTTTCTAAAGGATGCAGAATTTGTGCTCCAGGTATTAATGCCTCAGGAAATATGTAAAAAAGAAAAGTCGTAAGAAAAAGGAGTTGGATAGGATTTGTGAATACATGCATGTTGTACTTACTATCAAGCCACTGAAAATGTGCCCGTATTCTGAAGAAATCTGCAGAAATGGTGTCTCTGAAAGTGGTGCACACCAGGCTCAATGTAAGGTATGCACCATCTCCCACCGGTAGGATAACCTCAAGGAGGATTTCTGAGAGGATCTCCTTTGGCAACTGCAAAATAAACAACCGTTTTTCAATAATATGACAACAAATCTCAATAGTATGAAAATTAGAAAATGTTTATTGCCAGTAGTGTTAAAAAAACACGATTTTTTTTTGTAGTGCATACATTATACAAATATGACAATTAAAAAAAATGACTCGTTAAATAAAGTGGGCATATGTACATTTAATAATTGATTTAATTGATTAAAAAAAAATCGAAACCTAAATAATTACTGAGGTGTTTATGATCCGAACTACAGACAAGTTATTACAAGGGGAATATTCTAACTTTTTTTTTTTTTTGAAAAGCAAATTATTTCGGAACTCGAATGATTTTTATTTCATTATACAGTTGTGCTTTATTATTAGTAAAACAGCTTCAGCCAATCAGCGGCTTCGTCACATGTAGCGCGGACCCTTCCGTTGGTCTCAAAGTCACGTGTGTCGTCAGACCAGGAAATGAAAGAACGGAAAGTGATTATGTTGACGAAGATCGTCTTTTTGTCAATATAAATGTTTTATGTGTGGTTAAAAGTATCATGTAAACGTTCTGTTGACGTTTTTTTAACCCATAAAAAAAATTTTAAAGAGACGTTCGCATATGACGCGTGTGACGTCATCACGTAGGAAGTGGGGGGACCGATATTGTAGGGGGGACCGAAATTGTACCTACACCGGGTCTTAATACTTTGCTTTATGGAGAGAAAAGGTCAAAGTGCAGAGTGTACGGGGTCGTTTATTTGCCGCTTCAAGTCAAACAAAGATATAAACTTTTACGATCGAAAGGACTCGCTCTTTGCCGGCAGCTCTACAGGTCAATAGCTCCGGGAAAGACGGTCCTGTGTTATGGAGCTTCGCTATATTTAAGGGACAGAGAGCTGATGGAGACTGGCTTAAGGCGAGAGACATGGAAGGTGGGGTGTACGCGCATGGCTGGAGGCAGCTTGAGTGTGACAGCTGAGGGGTTGACGATTGAAACAATGGGGAAAGGACCAACAAAACGAGGGGTTAGCTTCTTGGAGCCAGTCTTTAAGGGGAGATCCTTTGAGGACAGCCACACCTGTTGGCCCACCCGTAGGCAGGAGCGGGAGCCCGGTGACGGTCGGCAATGCGCCGGTTCTGCTCGGCAGAGCGCAGCAGAGCGGAGCGTGCGACCCTCCACATCTTGCGGCAACGGCGGAGATGGTGTTGAACCGAGGGGACGGAGATGTCCTCCTCCTCGGCGGCAAACAAGGGTGGCTGGTACCCCAGGGAACATTCGAATGGGGACATGCCGGTGGCCGCACAGGACATGGAATTGTGGGCATACTCAATCCAAGATGATCCAGAGATGGTCGCTCCATGCAGAGGGGTTGCGCGCAGCCACACAACAAAGTGCCCGAGTGTCAGCGTCCATCGCTGGCCACCAAGAGTACCTCTTCAGGAGGGACAGGGTGCGGACCACGCCAGGGTGACAGGCAAAGCGCGATGTGTGGACCCACACCAGAACTTTGGAGCGAACCGCACTGGGGACGAAGAGACGGTTAGGAGGACCGTTACCGGATCCGGTTCGGTGACTTGGGCCTCCCGGATGAGGGACTCGATCCCCCTGGTGACGGCAGCGATCCTGAGGCAGGAAGGAGAGAGGATAGTGTCAGGGGAAGCCGGTGCGTCCTCAGGGTTGAACTGACGAGAGAGGGCGTCAGGCTTGACGTTACGGGAACCCGGACGGTAAGTGAGGGTGAAATTAAAACTCCCAAAAAACAGGGACCATCGGGCTTGGCGGGAAGTAAGGCGCTTCGCTGCCTGGATATAGGACAAGTTCTTGTGGTCGGTCCAAACCACGAACGGTTGTTCAGCCCCCTCAAGCCAGTGGCGCCATTCCTCCAACAATTTCACAGCCAACAGCTCTCTGTTACCCACATCATAGTTGCGCTCAGCAGGTGCCAGCCGCCAAGATAAAAATGCGCAGGGGTGAATCTTCTCGTCAGAGGCAGAGCGCTGGGACAGGACTGCCCCCACCCCCGTGTCAGACGCATCGACCTCCATGATGAATTGCCTGGAGGGGTCAGGTTGGATGAGAATGGGGGCAGACGAGAAAAGTCTTTTTAGATCCGAGAAGGCAGTCTCCGCCTCGGGTGACCAGGCAAATGGGAGGGCAGGAGAGGTAAGACTGCTGTAGTTCCGGATGAACCTCCGGTAGAAGTTTGCAAACCCCAGAAACTGCTGCAGTTTCTTGCGGGAATTGGGGATGGGCCAGTCTGTCACGGCACAGGCCTTCTCGGGGCAGGTCCTCACTTGTCCGCTCGCTATGATGAACCCAAGGAAGGATACAGAGGTGACACTAAACTCGCACTTCTCGGCCTTTACATACAGTTTGTTCTCCAACAGCCGCTGAAGAACTTGTCGGACGTGCTGGCAGTGCTCCTCCTGGTTCCGAGAAAAAATAAGTACGTCGTCCAGATAGACAAAAACTGAGCGGTTGAGAAAGTCCCGGAGGACGTCATTTACGAGGTTCTGGAACACAGCAGGGGAATTAGAGAGACCGAAGGGCATGACCAGGTATTCAAAATGGCTGAGGGGGGTGTTAAAAGCAGTCTTCCACTCATCCCTTTCACGGATGCGCACCAGTATTGCGTAGGTCCAATTTCGAGAAGACTGTAGCGCCCTGCAGTGGCTCGAATGCGGAACTGATGAGGGGCAGGGCATACTTGTTCTTGATCGTAATGTTGTTGAGTCCCCTGAAGTCGATACAAGGACGAAGAGACGTGTCCTTTTTGGAGACAAAAAAGAAGCCAGCACCAACAGGGGAGGAGGACTGGCAGGATAAGTTAAAAATATACGGCATAAGTTAAAAATATACAAGGCATCTCTTCGGAAAGCCAGAGCCAGCTACTACTCATCACTTATAGAAGCAAATAAGAATAACCCCAAGTTCTTATTCAGTACTGTAGCCAGGCTGACACGGAGCCATCAGTCCATTGAGCAGTCCATCCCTTCTCATCTCAGTAGCAGTGACTTCATGAACTTTTTTAATGAAAAAATTGTAACTATTAGAGGAAAGATTCAAGACCTCCTAGATTCTTCTAATACAACCAGTGCAGCCTCACCGGACACAGACACTATGACTGATACATATTTTGACTCCTTTCTACCTGTGAGTCCTTGACAGCTGTCCCAGGTTGTTTCCTCCTCAAAGTCCACAACATGTCTTCTCAATCCTATTCCCACATGGCTACTTAAAGAACTGTTCCCCTTACTTAGCACTTTCATACTTGACATTATTAACTTGTCAATAACATCAGGCTATGTGCCTCAGATTTTTAAAGTTGCAGTAATTAAACCTCTGCTTAAAAAACCCACTCTCGATCCAGAGGTCCTCACTAACTATAGGCCTATCTCTAATCTAGTCTTCATTTCAAAACTTCTGGAGAAAGTGGTAACAAGTCAGCTCTGTGATTATCTCCAGGACAATGATCAATTTGAGGTGTTTCAGTCTGGTTTTAGGGAACACCACAGCACAGAGACCACCCTGGTAAAAGTAAGTAACGACCTACTGATGGCCTCCGATCAGGGCCATGTTTCAGTTCTTGTTCTTCTAGATCTCAGTGCTGCATTTGACACTGTCGACCACCAAATCCTTCTACAGAGGCTAGAAAACCATAAAGGCATTCGTGGAACTGCTCTTAACTGGTTTAAATCTTACCTGTCGGATAGAACTGTAAGGAAATGACAACTTTACTGTAATCAATCATCTAGATTTAACACACATTTCAAATAGTCACTTGATTAACTGATAATCTTACATATTTAATTCATATTAAATATTCCTATTCTTGCATTGCATTCACTTAAACTAAACTCAGGTTCACAACTCAAAGGCCGAGGTCACAAAGCCTTGCACACACAGAAAGATTAAACAATCCCAGATTCCAGGACGTCTGGACACCTGTTTGAGAATTCACTCTGAAGGACACAAGTCGCTGGGAACAGATTCTTGAAAACAACAACTTTTGGTAAATTTCCACTACGATCACGTGCGACCGGCCATCTTAGAATCAAATGTTTACACTTACTGACCAATCCTACATTCACATTTGACTAGAGGCGTTAACCTGAATATTCTACTATAAAGATCCACCATTTTGTCTGATCTTTGCGTTCTGGCATTCGAAGACGTCTGCGATAGATCTCTCTGCTTGCTAGCGCCCGTGTTCACGTAAGTTTGTCTCTGACTTTTGCATAATTCACTAAACGAGCATTTTTCTTAAACTCATCCATGTGTCTGTCCTTCATTCCATCACCACGTACGAGGCTGGGGAGGGGTCGGTTCATGGAAACACAAAAACCCCTAACAGAACGCACTATGTACATGTCAACCATCTCTCATCGACACACACTAAGGTCAGCTATGGTGTCCCACAAGGTTCTGTTCTTGGTCCAATACTATTCACAATCTATATGCTCCCACTAGGGGACTTGATTAGAAGACACTCTATAAACTTTCACTGTTATGCTGATGACACCCAACTTTACTTGTCCATGAAGCCAGATGAAAGAAATCAGCTAACACAACTACAGTCCTGTATTACAGATATCAAGTCATGGATGACCAAAAACTTCCTCCTACTGAACTCGGAAAAGACTGAGGTTTTACTAGTTGGTTCGCAACATCTCAGACAATCATTAACTAATGATCTAGCTTTACAAAATGGACTTGCTCCTGCTACTAGCACCACTGTAAAGAATCTGGGTGTATGCTTTGACGAGGATCATTTAACTCACACATAAAACAAATCTCACGGACTGCTTACTTCCACCTTCGTAACATTTCAAAAATCAGGCACTTCCTTCCTTTAGATGCTGCTGAGAAGCTAATCCATGCTTTTGTAACCTCCAGGCTGGACTATTGTAACTCTCTTCTCTCAGGATGTTCTAAAAAATCTCTCAGAACTCTTCAGCTCATTCAGAACTCTGCAGCTCGTGTCCTGACTAAGACTAAGAGGCGCAAACACATTTCCCCTGTACTGTCTTCCCTACATTGGCTTCCTGTAGAATTTAGAATACAATTTAAAATTCCTTCTGCTAACCTATAAAGCCTTACATGGTCTAGCACCAACATACATTAAAGATTTAATCCAAACTTACCAACCCTCAAGGACCTTACGATCCTTAAACTCTGATCTATTAGTTATACCACAAATCTCTAAATGTAGATTCGGAGCCAGGGCCTTCAGTTATCAAGCCCCTCTGCTGTGGAACAAACTACCGGCTTCAGTCCGGAGGGCAGACACCCTCTCTATGTTTAAAAACAATCTTAAAACCTTACTTTTCGATAAAGCCTATAACTAACTTGACTGTTTATCTTTAGCTGTTATAACTGGTGGTGGTGACCGCTGGTGCCGTGATGGCCCTGTGTGCCGGCGTGGGGGTGGTCCGCTTCCGGGGGGTCTTTGGTGGTGTGCGGGGGTTGGTGCTGGCGAGGGTGGTTGGGGCGGTGGACAAGGGGTTGCGTTGGGGGCGGTGCTGGGGCTGGGGGGTTGCTGGTCCGGCTGACGGGGTTGGCGGGTGAACCGTTATGGGTGGGGCTGGGGCTGGCCGGGTGTTCTGGATGGCCATCCGGCCCCGATGTCTTCACCTGGGGGGCTGTGGTGGGGGGCTGTGGGGGCCAGTCTTGGGGTGGGTGTCTGCTGGAGCGGTGGCTGTGGTCCTCTACCCGCCCTGTGTGGCATGTGCTGTGGTCGGGGAGTCTGTCGCCCTTGGTCCTGGGGGTGCGTGGCCGGGTTGGTCGGTCTTTCGGGGGTTTCCCGGGTGGGGGGGGGGGGGCCACACTGGGCGGGGCCATGTTGGGGGGACGGCGGAGGCATTGGGCGGACCCATGTTACCGTAGAGACCATGTACCGCCCATGCAAGTGATGCTGTCCCCCTGGGTGCTGCATGGTGGGTGGGGGCGGGGGCTGGGGGTCAGTACGTGTGATGGGCGGGGACTTTGCACCTTAGAGACCGTGGACCGCCCATGAAATACTGCTGGCCCCCCAACTTCCCTCATGACATGGGGGAGGTGGGCTGTGGCTGTTGGGGACGGTCTACAGTTTGAAGATTGGGGGGGGCCGTTCCCGGACGGCTGCAGCCCCATTACCCCCGCCCTGCCCGCACAAGAGTGGCCCCCCTGTGACCCGGGGGACTCTCACCGGAGGACCTGAGCCGGTGCCTGGCCATTGTTCCCCCGGGCTCATGCGGTGGCACTCGACCCGGCTACTGGCCGTGTCCGCAGGGTATTGGGGGGGGCTCCGCCGCCGCTGCTGTGGTGGATCCCTATCTCCTTGGCTCGGTCCCCTGCTATGGACTTGGTGGCGGCCTGACGGTCTGGGGGTCTTCCGTGGCCCGGCCTGGCCCCGGGGCTCTATCCCCTGACTGGTTTTTCTGGCTGCCCCTCTGCCTTCGTGCCTGCGCCTGGTGCCTCCCCCTCTTTGCTTCCTCGGTCGTCCTCGCCTGTGCTCGCCCTCTCACGCCCCCGGTGGTGGTCCGCCTTCTCGCTGGTGGTCCGCCTTCTCGCTGGTGTTTGGGGTCGGCTCTGGTGGTTATCTCGCCTGCCGGATCCTGGTCTCCCGCGGGTTCCTGCCACGGCTTGGGCCCGCCAAGACCCCGAGTTCTCTCCAACACCCCCATGGACCCTCCTACACTCTCCTCTTTTCTCTCACTATATCCTCCCTCACTCCTCTCCTTATCCATCTGTCTACCCCCCCATCCTTCCTCCCAGCCGGTCAAAGCGGCAGGCCGTCAACAATGAGTCTGGTTCCGCTCGAGGTTTCTGCTTCTAAAAGGAAGTTTTTCCTCTCCATTGCTCACTGTACAGTGTTTTGTTTCTTGCTCTTTGTTCAATTGCTGGATCTATTTTTCCTTAATCAACTGTAGTCTTATTTCAACTGTATAGTGTCTTGAGATAACTTTTTTATGATAAGACACTTATCAGAAATAAAATTGAATTGAATTGAAACATGGGCTGTGTAGTAGTTGATACAAGTGTCGCAGTGACACACAAACAGGTTGTGTAGTAGTGTGTAGCAGTGACACACACATTTGTGTAGTAGTGTGTAGCAGTGACACACACATTGGTGTAGTAGTGTGTAGTAGTGCAGCAGGTACTCACCCATGCAGGCCAGCAGTCCAGTGATAGCGTGCACGTCGGCTCCAGCGAACACGTCGGACAGCGAGCTGACGACAGGCAGACACAGCGTGTGGACGCGGATCCTTCTCTCTCCTGGAACACATCCGTCAGTCTGGTCCACAGAACATCTGTCGTCACCAACCTTTGCTGGACGTGTAGAGCAGAGCGGCCTGGAACGAGACCACCTGCATGTCGTCCAGGTTCTCCTCGATGGACATTTGAACGGCGAAGCCTGAGTCTGGGTTCACGTTCGGCAGCGACAGGAGATCAGTGGACCTCACGAAGAAGTTCCCGTGGAACGTGTGGATGGAGAGACCTGGAGAGACATCAAACCATCTCCTTAATCTTCATCCTCATCCTCATCTTCATCCTCATCCTCATCCTCATCCTCATCCTCATCCTCTTCATCTTCATCTTCATCTTCATTGTCACCATCATCTTCATCATCTTCATCTTCATTGTCATCATCTTCATTGTCATCATCGTCATCATCATCGTCATCATCATCTTCATCATCATCTTCATCATCTTCATCTTCACCATCATCTTCACCATCATCGTCATCTTCATCATCACCATCTTCTTCATCTTCATCATCATCATCGTCATCGTCGTCACCATCATTATCATCATCATCATCACCATCTTCTTCATCTTCATCATCACCATCTTCTTCATCTTCATCATCATCATCATCATCGTCATCTTCATCATCATCCAGACAACACTCTTTTTTTCCACTTGAAATCTTTGTTTCAAACTTATAATCAAACTATTTTCAGTTCATCAAAGAAGATTCTTTAAGGAGAAGTTCTGACTTTATACTTGCATTTATGTTGTTCTATTAATTAATGAAGCCGACTTAATGCGATTGATCATTTATGTGCGCACACACACACACACATACACACACACACACACATACACACACACACACACATACACACACACACACACACATACACACACACACACACACGCACACACACACACGCACACACACGCACGCACTCCAAAATAAGACACACTCCAAAATAAAACACACTCCAAAATAAAACACACTCCAGTTCAAGCACAAACGTTCTTCTCACCTTTGGTGCATCGTATCCTCATCACAGCCTCGAAGCCGATCTTTCTGCTCAGGTATCTCTTCAGGTCCTTCTGGAACCTCTCCACCTGAGCAGGGTTGTGTTGGTGGTGATACGAGGGGAAGTAGTGGACGCTGCCAGCAGAGTATCGAGAGATGCATCCTGGGAGGACCAGAGCAGGAAGTGATCATCAAGAGTTGATGTGTGTGTTCACTCTCTTTAAGAATCACTCAAGTGTGTGTTCACTCTCTTTAAGTATCACTCAAGAGTGTGTTCACTCTCTTCAAGTATCACTCAAGAGTGTGTTCACTCTCTTTAAGTATCACTCAAGTGTGTGTTCACTCTCTTTAAGAATCACTCAAGAGTGTGTTCACTCTCTTTAAGAATCACTCAAGTGTGTGTTCACTCTCTTCAAGTATCACTCAAGAGTGTGTTCACTCTCTTTAAGTATCACTCAAGTGTGTGTTCACTCTCTTTAAGAATCACTCAAGTGTGTGTTCACTCTCTTTAAGTATCACTCAAGAGTGTGTTCACTCTCTTTAAGTATCACTCAAGTGTGTGTTCACTCTCTTTAAGAATCACTCAAGTGTGTGTTCACTCTCTTCAAGTATCACTCAAGTGTGTGTTCACTCTCTTTAAGTATCACTCAAGAGTGTGTTCACTCTCTTTAAGTATCACTCAAGTGTGTGTTCACTCTCTTTAAGAATCACTCAAGAGTGTGTTCACTCTCTTTAAGTATCACTCAAGTGTGTGTTCACTCTCTTTAAGTATCACTCAAGAGTGTGTTCACTCTCTTCAAGTATCACTCAAGAGTGTGTTCACTCTCTTTAAGTATCACTCAAGTGTGTGTTCACTCTCTTTAAGAATCACTCAAGTGTGTGTTCACTCTCTTTAAGTATCACTCAAGTGTGTGTTCACTCTCTTTAAGTATCACTCAAGTGTGTGTTCACTCTCTTTAAGTATCACTCAAGTGTGTGTTCACTCTCTTTAAGAATCACTCAAGTGTGTGTTCACTCTCTTTAAGTATCACTCAAGTGTGTGTTCACTCTCTTTAAGAATCACTCAAGTGTGTGTTCACTCTCTTTAAGTATCACTCAAGTGTGTGTTCACTCTCTTTAAGAATCACTCAAGTGTGTGTTCACTCTCTTCAAGTATCACTCAAGTGTGTGTTCACTCTCTTTAAGTATCACTCAAGTGTGTGTTCACTCTCTTTAAGTATCACTCAAGTGTGTGTTCACTCTCTTTAAGAATCACTCAAGAGTGTGTTCACTCTCTTTAAGTATCACTCAAGAGTGTGTTCACTCTCTTTAAGAATCACTCAAGGGTGTGTTCACTCTCTTTAAGTATCACTCAAGTGTGTGTTCACTCTCTTTAAGAATCACTCAAGTGTGTGTTCACTCTCTTTAAGAATCACTCAAGTGTGTGTTCACTCTCTTTAAGTATCACTCAAGTGTGTGTTCACTCTCTTTAAGTATCACTCAAGTGTGTGTTCACTCTCTTTAAGTATCACTCAAGTGTGTGTTCACTCTCTTTAAGTATCACTCAAGAGTGTGTTCACTCTCTTTAAGAATCACTCAAGTGTGTGTTCACTCTCTTCAAGTATCACTCAAGTGTGTGTTCACTCTCTTTAAGTATCACTCAAGTGTGTGTTCACTCTCTTTAAGAATCACTCAAGTGTGTGTTCACTCTCTTTAAGTATCACTCAAGTGTGTGTTCACTCTCTTTAAGTATCACTCAAGTGTGTGTTCACTCTCTTCAAGAATCACTCAAGTGTGTGTTCACTCTCTTTAAGTATCACTCAAGTGTGTGTTCACTCTCTTTAAGTATCACTCAAGTGTGTGTTCACTCTCTTTAAGAATCACTCAAGTGTGTGTTCACTCTCTTTAAGAATCACTCAAGAGTGTGTTCACTCTCTTTAAGTATCACTCAAGTGTGTGTTCACTCTCTCTAAGAATCACTCAAGTGTGTGTTCACTCTCTTTAAGTATCACTCAAGTGTGTGTTCACTCTCTTTAAGTATCACTCAAGTGTGTGTTCACTCTCTTTAAGTATCACTCAAGTGTGTGTTCACTCTCTCTAAGAATCACTCAAGTGTGTGTTCACTCTCTTCAAGTATCACTCAAGTGTGTTTTCACTCTCTTTAAGAATCACTCAAGTGTGTGTTCACTCTCTTTAAGTATCACTCAAGTGTGTGTTCACTCTCTTTAAGTATCACTCAAGTGTGTGTTCACTCTCTCTAAGAATCACTCAAGTGTGTGTTCACTCTCTTTAAGTATCACTCAAGTGTGTGTTCACTCTCTCTAAGAATCACTCAAGAGTGTGTTCACTCTCTTTAAGAATCCCTCAAGTGTGTGTTCACTCTCTTTAAGAATCACTCAAGAGTGTGTTCACTCTCTTTAAGAATCACTCAAGTGTGTGTTCACTCTCTTTAAAAATCACTCAAGTGTGTGTTCACTCTCTTTAAGTATCACTCAAGAGTGTGTTCACTCTCTTTAAGAATCACTCAAGAGTGTGTTCACTCTCTTTAAGTATCACTCAAGTGTGTGTTCACTCTCTTCAAGTATCACTCAAGTGTGTGTTCACTCTCTTTAAGTATCACTCAAGTGTGTGTTCACTCTCTTTAAGAATCACTCAAGTGTGTGTTCACTCTCTTTAAGTATCACTCAAGAGTGTGTTCACTCTCTTTAAGAATCACTCAAGAGTGTGTTCACTCTCTTTAAGAATCACTCAAGTGTGTGTTCACTCTCTTTAAGTATCACTCAAGAGTGTGTTCACTCTCTTTAAGAATCACTCAAGAGTGTGTTCACTCTCTTTAAGAATCACTCAAGAGTGTGTTCACTCTCTTTAAGTATCACTCAAGTGTGTGTTCACTCTCTTCAAGTATCACTCAAGTGTGTGTTCACTCTCTTTAAGTATCACTCAAGTGTGTGTTCACTCTCTTTAAGTATCACTCAAGTGTGTGTTCACTCTCTTCAAGTATCACTCAAGTGTGTGTTCACTCTCTTTAAGTATCACTCAAGTGTGTGTTCACTCTCTTTAAGTATCACTCAAGTGTGTGTTCACTCTCTTTAAGAATCACTCAAGTGTGTGTTCACTCTCTTTAAGAATCACTCAAGAGTGTGTTCACTCTCTTTAAGAATCACTCGTCCTTGATGTCTTTGTTTGTCTCAAAGACACATTGATGAAGTTAAAAAACATATTTTGTTTAATCAAATCTTCTGTGACACCAGATTTTATTTTAACGTTCGCTTGACGATGACCTTTGACTGGACAAGCAGAGCCGTAGCAACACAACTGATCGAGAACCAGTGGCTCAGAGACGGCGTTTGCACTCGTTACCATAATGTCTGAAGCACTGAGAGATTTTGTTTTTCAAATCCTAGAAATGCAGCGACGAGAACCAACAGAAGCAACATTACCATGATCCAACACTAGAGGGAGCCACAGACCAACAGGTTCAATCTGACTCTGGCTCGAAGGTCAACTGTATTCTAAAACATGGAGTCGTCGTGAGACTCACCGAGAGACGCCAGGTCACAGTACTGGGAGCTCAGCAGGAACAGGTCCACAGCGACCTGTTGTCCGGAGCAGTCCAGAGCCAGCTTCTTGTAGAAGTCTGTGGCTGGAGACAAGTGCTGGATGTCCTGGATCCAAACACACTCAAGTTACACATCAGATCAGACACAATCGTCCTGGACTCGCCTTGGCAGACGCCCGCTGGTTGGGGTCCTCCCTGGACTGCAGCGCGCCGACCCCCAGGTTAGGCAGCTGGGTCTGGAACACGGACATGCGCCCCCCAGTGGGCGACAAGAGTTTGAACGCAGCTTGCAGGGCGGAGCCGAGGGCGGACTGGGTCTCCATGGTCTTCTGGAATAGTGTCGGTAGACTCTTGAGGAGGTCCTGCACGAGCTGGAGGGAGAAGAGGTCAGAGACCAGGATCCAAACGAAAGGTCAAAGTTCCTCACCTCTTTGCATTCGTTGAGGTTCACGAGAAGGCTGTCTGGTGTGGGTAGAAACACGTCTGTGGAGCACAAACATGAAGACCACGAAGGACGGCAGAGTAACGTCTGGAACCTTCACCTTCGATGTCCGACACGATGAGCATCTGCGGCTGAGAGAGACCCTCCTGGAGGTTGTAGAAGTGGATGGTGCTGTCGAAGGTGATGAAGCCCACTTTGGTCCGCGAGTCTCCAGGAAGCCTGAACGCACCACAGAAGGTCACACGCCTGCAGACACACCTTCTCACCAACACTCGTACGCGTTGATGTTGTCCAGCATGGACTGGCAGAACACGTCCAGGTAGCCCGTCTCCACGGCGTTGTGGGACACGTCCAGCAGGAAGAGATAGACGGCGGGCTGCGGCGGCCTCAGCTGTGGAGGCGACGACACGTTAGCGACACGTTAGCGACACGTTAGCGACACGTTAGCGACACGTTAGCGACACGTTAGCGACGCTTGACGGCGCGAGCGAAGGAGACGCACCATGTACTCTGAAGGAGCGATGAACTCGATGGTGGCGTTCTGGACTTCGGGTCTTTTGTGCGGCTCCCCGTACGACCTGCTGACCGGGTTGTACATGAACTCCTCCGGGACTGAGAGAGCAGAGGACCTCTTACTACAGCGAGTCCATGAATGAACCTCTCGTTTCAAACTCACCATCGTTGACCCGGAAACACAAGTTACATTTCCACCTCCTCTGGTCCAGGAAGGACACGAAGGGGTTGATGTAGGTTCTACAGGAGCGACACCGGACGATGGTGCTGGACGCCACCACAGGAAGTTGCTGCAGGAGAACACATGTCAGAACCTCCAGGAAGAGTCAGTGCTCTGAAGGTTCTTTGAAGCCCTTTTGCTCCGTCGCTGCATTTCTTTGAAAAAATGTCTAATTTGCTAGATTTGAAGGATTTTAACCTAAGTTTAAACAAACCTTAATCACTGAAGAGAACAGACTTGTTAGTCCATGTTCTGCTGGATGAAGAGTTTCATCTCAACATCATGTTCTGCTCCTGAGTCTTAGATTAGATGAGAACTTTAATGCCAAACATTCTTTGCAGAACATCTTTTGTATTGAATTATTATTGAAATATTATTAAGTTTTATTAAAAAATGCTCTTCACAGATTTCTAGGGAAATTTATATATATATATATATATATATATATATATATATAAACCTGGAACTGACAGTTTGTTTGGTTCAGAACCTACATCAGGGAACCTTCTGTGGTTCTGAACCTACATCAGGGAACCTTCTGTGGTTCTGAACCTACATCAGGGAACCTTCTGTGGTTCAGAACCTACATCAGGGAACCTTCTGTGGTTCTGAACCTACATCAGGGAACCTTCTGTGGTTCTGAACCTACATCAGGGAACCTTCTGTGGTTCAGAACCTACATCAGGGAACCTTCTGTGGTTCAGAACCTACATCAGGGAACCTTCTGTGGTTCTGAACCTACATCAGAGAACCTTCTGTGGTTCTGAACCTACATCAGGGAACCTTCTGTGGTTCAGAACCTACATCAGGGAACCTTCTGTGGTTCAGAACCTACATCAGGGAACCTTCTGTGGTTCTGAACCTACATCAGGGAACCTTCTGTGGTTCAGAACCTACATCAGGGAACCTTCTGTGGGAACCTTCTGTGGTTCTGAACCTACATCAGGGAACCTTCTGTGGTTCAGAACCTACATCAGGGAACCTTCTGTGGTTCAGAACCTACATCAGGGAACCTTCTGTGGTTCAGAACCTACATCAGGGAACCTTCTGTGGTTCAGAACCTACATCAGGGAACCTTCTGTGGTTCAGAACCTACATCAGGGAACCTTCTGTGGTTCTGAACCTACATCTCCAAACTAATCATTCCTTCTAAACGTTCTCCTCGTGTTGGCGTCTAGGTTGAGGAACCGAGGGGTGGAGAGTTGGTGGAAACAACTGACATAAACATCTTGAAATGTTTTCCAGTGATTGACTTGAGCTTTGAAGCCACGTTTCGTACCGAGAGGTCCTTAAAGGGATGGAGAAGTAGACCCAGAGGCATCTTGGCTTTGTTGAGCAGAGACTGGGTCTGCGGGATGCTGGTCAGTGTACTTCGGAAAACCCTGGAGACACAAACGAATCCACGCTGGAGTCAAGCTACCATGATGACATCACGGCGGGTCACGTGACTCTTACTCTGGATGGCAGTTGATCTTCTGCAGGTCTTGAGGCAGGCAGGGCGTTGGTGGTGGGATGGAGCTCGGAGGCAGGATGTTCCTCTCCTGTAGCAGGTTGACCACCCTGAGGGCTTCTGGGGTGCTGGACTGGAGACTCATGGCAGCCAGAGACGGACTCAACTGTGAGGGTCCCGGACCTCTCGACGGCTGGAAAGAGGGTCGACAGTATTTTAAAGTCCAATCCCTGCAGGAAGACAGGAGTCGCTCCGACCTGCTGGTAGACCTGAGGGCCCTGAGGGAACTGCTGGGAGCCGCCCTGCATCGGAGGCTGCACGGGACCACCGGGGGGGGCCTGGCTTTGCTGGTACCCGGGGGGTAGAGAGGGGTAGTGCCCCAAATGCCGACCAGGTGGTCCAGGCTGAGGTGGGCCTGGTGAGGTAACAGAAAAGATTCTGTTCATAAGAAGGTCCGTTAAAACAACAGATGTTTGGAGACGAGAGCAGAGAGAAGAACCGTTTAAGTTTAAGAACTGAGTTGATGTTAATGTTTGGAACAACAGAGCAGAAGTCAGTAGAAGACAAACCACAATTAAAATTAGACTTTTCATTCATTGTCTCAGTTTAACCAGAGATGATCTCAAGGACATGTAGTCCAGGGTTGACCTTAAATATTAGGATTTGAGGTTCAACTCGCACAACTGAAAAGAAAGCCCTTCGTTTATATTTATTTTGTAAATGCTAATGATGTGGTTCGACACGAAGACGTGTTCTTGTGACGTAAAAACATCGTTTCCAGGGTTCAAGGTCACGCAGCTGAAGTCACTCGACGCCAGCTGGTGGATTTGAATCACATTTGCATGTCAAGTTGTTCCACAGACGAGGAACATGAACTTCCAAACACCTGGTCAGACAACAGTGGTCAGTGAGACATGAACGTACCCGTCTTACTGTCAACGTGGTTATAGCTGATCTGAGAACTGTTGCCAGCGGCTCCTGTTGAAGAACAAACACAATGAACAAACTCCTCCACGCTCTGGATGAGAACCTCTGGAGATCCAGAAGACACGGAGGACGACACGTGACGTCAGATATGAACGAGGAGTGAAACATTCATGCACGTCGAGAAAGAGTCTTCACAGATGGAGACGAGAGATGATCCACCAACATTTAAAGAGTGTCTGTGGACATGAGCTCAGAAGCATCGTGGACATCAACCATCAGCTCTCACACGTTGAGGAGCAGATCTACAATCAGTGCTTAGATGTGACATGAAAATAAAGAGTTCAGGTCCTGGAAAACTACTGGACATGGATGTAGTCCAAAGAGATGAAGAGCACGTGTTGCTAGATGGTGAACACATGGAGTGAACATGATGAACACATGTAACATGATGAACACATGGAGTGAACATGATGAACACATGTAACATGATGAACACATGGAGTGAACATGATGAACACATGGATGGAACATGATGAACACATGGAGTGAACATGATGAACACATGTAACATGATGAACACATGGAGTGAACATGATGAACACATGGATGGAACATGATGAACACATGGATGGAACATGATGAACACATGGAGTGAACATGATGAACACATGGAGTGAACATGATGAACACATGGAGTGAACATGATGAACACATGGATGGAACATGATGAACACATGAATGGAACATGATGAACACATGAATGGAACATGATGAACACATGGATGGAACATGATGAACACATGGATGGAACATGATGAACACATGGATGGAACATGATGAACACATGGAGTGAACATGATGAATACATGGAGTGAACATGATGAACACATGGATGGAACATGATGAACACATGGATGGAACATGATGAACACATGGATGGAACATGATGAACACATGGATGGAACATGATGAACACATGGATGGAACATGATGAACACATGGAGTGAACATGATGAACACATGGAGTGAACATGATGAACACATGGATGGAACATGATGAACACATGGATGGAACATGATGAACACATGGATGGAACATGATGAACACATGGATGGAACATGATGAACACATGGATGGAACATGATGAACACATGGATGGAACATGATGAACACATGGAGTGAACATGATGAACACATGGATGGAACATGATGAACACATGGATGGAACATGATGAACACATGGATGGAACATGATGAACACATGGAGTGAACATGATGAACACATGGAGTGAACATGATGAACACATGGATGAAACATGATGAACACATGGATGGAACATGATGAACACATGGATGGAACATGATGAACACATGGAGTGAACATGATGAACACATGGAGTGAACATGATGAACACATGGAGTGAACATGATGAACACATGGATGGAACATGATGAACACATGGATGGAACATGATGAACACATGGATGGAACATGATGAACACATGGATGGAACATGATGAACACATGGATGGAACATGATGAACACATGGATGGAACATGATGAACACATGGATGGAACATGATGAACACATGGATGGAACATGATGAACACATGGATGGAACATGATGAACACATGGAGTGAACATGATGAACACATGGATGGAACATGATGAACACATGGATGGAACATGATGAACACATGGATGGAACATGATGAACACATGGATGGAACATGATGAACACATGGATGGAACATGATGAACACATGGATGGAACATGATGAACACATGGATGGAACATGATGAACACATGGAGTGAACATGATGAACACATGGATGGAACATGATGAACACATGGAGTGAACATGATGAACACATGGATGGAACATGATGAACACATGGATGGAACATGATGAACACATGGATGGAACATGATGAACACATGGATGGAACATGATGAACACATGGATGGAACATGGTGAACACATGGAGTGAACATGATGAACACATGGAGTGAACATGATGAACACATGGAGTGAACATGATGAACACATGGAGTGAACATGATGAACACATGGAGTGAACATGATGAACACATGGAGTGAACATGATGAACACATGGAGTGAACATGATGAACACATGGAACATGATGAACACATGGAGTGAACATGATGAACACATGGAGTGAACATGATGAACACATGGAACATGATGAACACATGGAGTGAACATGATGAACACATGGATGGAACATGATGAACACATGGAGTGAACATGATGAACACATGGAGTGAACATGATGAACACATGGAACATGATGAACACATGGAGTGAACATGATGAACACATGGATGGAACATGATGAACACATGGAGTGAACATGATGAACACATGGAGTGAACATGATGAACACATGGAACATGATGAACACATGGAGTGAACATGATGAACACATGGAGTGAACATGATGAACACATGGAACATGATGAACACATGGATGGAACATGATGAACACATGGATGGAACATGATGAACACATGGAGTGAACATGATGAACACATGGAACATGATGAACACATGGAGTGAACATGATGAACACATGGATGGAACATGATGAACACATGGAGTGAACATGATGAACACATGGAGTGAACATGATGAACACATGGAGTGAACATGATGAACACATGGAGTGAACATGATGAACACATGGATGGAACATGATGAACACATGGAGTGAACATGATGAACACATGGAGTGAACATGATGAACACATGGATAGAACATGATAAACACATGGAGTGAACATGATGAACACATGGATGGAACATGATGAACACATGGAGTGAACATGATGAACACATGGAGTGAACATGATGAACACATGGAACATGATGAACACATGGAGTGAACATGATGAACACATGGATGGAACATGATGAACACATGGAGTGAACATGATGAACACATGGAGTGAACATGATGAACACATGGAGTGAACATGATGAACACATGGAACATGATGAACACATGGAGTGAACATGATGAACACATGGATGGAACATGATGAACACATGGAGTGAACATGATGAACACATGGATGGAACATGATGAACACATGGAGTGAACATGATGAACACATGGAGTGAACATGATGAACACATGGAGTGAACATGATGAACACATGGAGTGAACATGATGAACACATGGAGTGAACATGATGAACACATGGAGTGAACATGATGAACACATGAAGGCACTACTACACCCACAGCTAGTGACGGATCAAACCACACCTGGACATTCAACATCCCCCTCCTGGACGTGGGGTTCAGTGGGGGACAGTGTGTCGACAGCTGCCCCGCACTGACCTGGCATGTGGAGGTCAGAGGAGAGAAACAGACGAGGCTGGTCAGTGTTTGCAAGTGAAGAGCTGACGGCCATAAACATGCAGCTGTAATGTGTTACTGTCGGATCAATGAAGCACCAGAACACAGCCTTCAATCACGACTTGAAAACGTAGTGAAAGAAAGAGTTGGTTGATTATAAGGGAGGCATGAATTAAAAGCCTTCATTATTACACCTTATAATTCATAATTATGTTGAAACGAAAGTTAAAAACCAGAGAATAGGTGCTAAACCTATTCTCTGGTTTTTAACTTTTGTGCAGAAGCTCTGATGGAACGTTCATGTTGAAGGACTTTAGGGTCTCATTAGAGATGTTGTGTTGAAGTCTTACCAGGCGGAGGGGTGGCGTTCGCTAGAGGCGCTCCAGTAGGAGGCGCTGTGGGTTTCATGGTGGGTGGTGGACCAGGAGGTGGGGGTCCATATGGACCTCTGACCGGCTGATAAGTCTGAGGAACCATGGGGTTCACTGGTGGGGGTGCAGTGCCTGGAAGACAAGGGTTTTAGCGCATTACTCTGAAAATATTCCGAAACATTAGTCGACGTGACGATGATTAGAAACTGAGCTAAATGGGAGTTTTTGGCCAAACTATAATTTTACGTACATTTCAAATTCGTTGATAAAAAGTGCGACGATTTTCCAGTTTAAAGCCCAAGTTAGAAATAAGATCAAAGTTCAAGTACAAACAGATATTCGGGTGAAGACAATCAAGTCTAAATGACTTCATGTGTTTCCTTCTCAACAAGGTGTGTTGAACTTTGGACTTATTCAGTGAACGAGTGCCTGGAAGAAATCCAGTGGCAACAATCAGCCGTGATTCAGAGGGCAGAGGTCAAAGTCCAGCGCCAACATATCAGCAGATCACAGGTCATGGTTTCTTTGCAGATAAAGAGATGAAACCAGCAGCACTGAGACGGTTCTTCACATCCCAACACGACACACTGTTCAAGTCTAGACACTGATCTTTACTAGATCTTTACTAGATCTATACTAGATCTTTACTAGATCTTTACTAGATCTTTACAAGATCTATACTAGATCTTTACTAGATCTATACTAGATCTTTACTAGATCTTTACTAGATCTTTACTAGATCTATACTAGATCTATACTAGATCTTTACTAGATCTTTACTAGATCTTTACTAGATCTTTACTAGATCTTTACTAGATCTTTACTAGATCTTTACTAGATCTATACTAGATCTATACTAGATCTATACTAGATCTTTACTAGATCTATACTAGATCTATACTAGATCTTTACTAGATCTATACTAGATCTATACTAGATCTATACTAGATCTTTACTAGATCTTTACTAGATCTATACTAGATCTATACTAGATCTTTACTAGATCTATACTAGATCTAACTACTTGTAGTAAAAATAACTTATACAGTCAGAATAAGTTACCATTTAGTTTTGCTTATCAAAAATGTAAAGTGGCCTCAGACGACACAGATCTTTCTCCTGACACGACACAATCTACACAACACTTCCTGTTTGTGCGTCTTGACCTCGTCAGCACATGACCAGGAATGAAGGGTTCTGTACCTGGGTGCGTGTAGCCGCGCTGCTGGCCCGGGGGGACCCCCACATGGTGCTGCTGGCCCGGGGGGACCCCCACATGGTGCTGCTGGCCCGGGGGGACCCCCACATGGTTGGGTTGAGCGCTGTAAGACACGGGCGGTGTTGAGGTGTACGCTGCAGCTTGTGGTGCCGTCATGCTGGCGGGCGGGTTCACGTGATTGGTCGCTGGGCCCGGCACCGGCGCGTTCATAGAAGGGGGCGCCGAGTTGTATTGCCATGATGGCGCCATGGGCGGCGGCTGCTGCTGAGGATGCTGGGTATTTGGGTAGTAGCTGCTGGAGGACACAGCCGGAGGGGGGGGTGTTCCATGTGCGGGGGGTAGTCTGGGACCAGGGATCGGACTGACGGACTGGGGAGGGGTGTGAGATACCGGAGCTCCTAGAGGGGGTCTGGGCATCAGGGTCGGGCCTGGATAAGAGGAGGGGGGCGGACCATGTTGGTATGAGCTAGCAGGGGGGTACTGCCCCGAGGGGTACAGTCCAGAGAGGGGGGGCGCAGGTGCTTTGGCTTGCATTGCATTGTAGGCCGGCTGGTGATTCATTCCATAACCGACCCCTGGATGCTGAGGCGGCCCGGCAGGATTCTGAGATGGACCTGCAGAGAGAGACGAGTGAGTTAGTTTAATACAAGTTAGTTGTTCAGCAACACAACTCTAGGATCATTGAACACGTTTGAAAACCATGCATTAAACTACGATAACAACAAGCAAAACCACTGCTGCAAACATGAAGATCCAAGCGAGACATGCTTATGTCCCGGTGAGAGGACATGCTTATGTCCCGGTGAGAGGACAGGCTTATGTCCCAGTGAGAGGACAGGTTTATGTCCTGGTGAGAGGACATGCTTATGTCCCGGTGAGAGGACAGGCTTATGTCCCGGTGAGAGGACAGGCTTATGTCCCGGTGAGAGGACAGGCTTATGTCCCGGTGAGAGGACAGGCTTATGTCCCGGTGAGAGGACATGCTTATGTCCCGGTGAGAGGACAGGTTTATGTCCCGGTGAGAGGACATGCTTATGTCCCGGTGAGAGGACAGGCTTATGTCCCGGTGAGAGGACATGCTTATGTCCCGGTGAGAGGACAGGCTTATGTCCCGGTGAGAGGACAGGTTTATGTCCCGGTGAGAGGACAGGCTTATGTCCCGGTGAGAGGACAGGCTTATGTCCCGGTGAGAGGACAGGCTTATGTCCCGGTGAGAGGACAGGTTTATGTCCCGGTGAGAGGACAGGCTTATGTCCCGGTGAGAGGACAGGCTTATGTCCCGGTGAGAGGACAGGCTTATGTCCCGGTGAGAGGACAGGTTTATGTCCCGGTGAGAGGACATGCTTATGTCCCGGTGAGAGGACAGGCTTATGTCCCGGTGAGAGGACAGGCTTATGTCCCGGTGAGAGGACAGGCTTATGTCCCGGTGAGAGGACAGGCTTATGTCCCGGTGAGAGGACAGGTTTATGTCCCGGTGAGAGGACAGGCTTATGTCCCGGTGAGAGGACAGGCTTATGTCCCGGTTAGAGGACATGCTTATGTCCCGGTGAGAGGACAGGCTTATGTCCCGGTGAGAGGACAGGTTTATGTCCCGGTGAGAGGACAGGCTTATGTCCCGGTGAGAGGACAGGCTTATGTCCCGGTGAGAGGACATGCTTATGTCCCGGTGAGAGGACAGGCTTATGTCCCGGTGAGAGGACAGGCTTATGTCCCGGTGAGAGGACAGGCTTATGTCCCGGTGAGAGGACAGGCTTATGTCCCGGTGAGAGGACAGGTTTATGTCCCGGTGAGAGGACATGCTTATGTCCCGGTGAGAGGACAGGCTTATGTCCCGGTGAGAGGACAGGCTTATGTCCCGGTGAGAGGACATGCTTATGTCCCGGTGAGAGGACATGCTTATGTCCCGGTGAGAGGACATGCTTATGTCCCGGTGAGAGGACATGCTTATGTCCCGGTGAGAGGACATGCTTATGTCCCGGTGAGAGGACAGGCTTATGTCCCGGTGAGAGGACAGGCTTATGTCCCGGTGAGAGGACAGGCTTATGTCCCGGTGAGAGGACAGGCTTATGTCCCGGTGAGAGGACAGGCTTATGTCCCGGTGAGAGGACAGGCTTATGTCCCGGTGAGAGGACATGCTTATGTCCCGGTGAGAGGACATGCTTATGTCCCGGTGAGAGGACATGCTTATGTCCCGGTGAGAGGACAGGCTTATGTCCCGGTGAGAGGACAGGCTTATGTCCCGGTGAGAGGACAGGCTTATGTCCCGGTGAGAGGACAGGCTTATGTCCCGGTGAGAGGACAGGCTTATGTCCCGGTGAGAGGACATGCTTATGTCCCGGTGAGAGGACAGGCTTATGTCCCGGTGAGAGGACAGGCTTATGTCCCGGTGAGAGGACAGGCTTATGTCCCGGTGAGAGGACAGGCTTATGTCCCGGTGAGAGGACATGCTTATGTCCCGGTGAGAGGACAGGCTTATGTCCCGGTGAGAGGACAGGCTTATGTCCATAGGAGGTGGAATTATAGAGGAAATAGAAAAGTTTGTAAAGTAGAGACTAGATTGTTTATGGGCTGCAGGAATGTAACGTTTCTGCATTAATAACATCAAGAAAAATCATTTTCTACACAAAGATAAAGCAGCAGTCGAGTGTCGACAGATTCAACTCAGAACCATCAAGAGACCGATGAACCACAAGCGCACACATTATGACTAAGTCGCACACAGGCGTGAGATTGGAATAGAAAAGAGCAACAAAACCAACTTCTTATGTCATGAACCTTCATTATTTTTATTCTAAATCATCTCCTTATTGTTCTGGATTCTCAGGATGAAAGAATCGAACGAGGCAGCAGTGGTTTGTAGGAAAGTCTCGACACCGTAAGACTGAACTCCTCGCACTGCAGCGTTACACAACTGCGAAAAGACTCCACAATCCCTTTAGTCCATCGCAGTGTCACAAGAAGCTGAGGTAAGTCGGTCAAGTGGGATTAGAGCATAGAGTAATCCAGGGAATCTGTGGCACGTCTCACTGAAGCATGAACACACTTCTTCAACTACAGAAGGTCAAAACACCGATTTCCCAACAGCATCAACTCAGATGTTCCAAGGGTTTGAAAATATAAACTGGATGAATATTGCTTAATTATAACGAGTCCCCTTGTAGGATTTAACTCATACAATTAAATAAGTGTACTTTGAGCGTTGACGTGACATCAGGGACACACAGTAGCAGCACTAGAACATACGAGACAAACAAGGCATCAATACTATCATTGCTTTCATGAATCCACAGCAGAAACACCAGACAGTCGAGTCCATCTCAGAGACACACTTGGATGACGTCCAACATGGACGGAGAGAAGATGTTTGCTCAGATGCTTCATCAGCAGCTGGAAAGTGTGCGACTGTGAAAGATCGAGGACGAGCTGACATGTCAACTACACAACATGTTTGGAGGGTCATTACTGTGCATTATTGTGCTCATGATAGAAACCGTCAGACGTTCATCTCGACACCTGAAGTCACCTCCACGAGCCCAAAGTGAGTCAAAGTGGATGAAATTCTCCTGTAAGCATCAAGAGATCATCAGAGGAACCAGAGATGTCACTGTCATCCATGGAAGTATCATTTATATTCATGTTCACCTG